>NC_090651.1:275714367-275934367 GCF_040937935.1 Hyperolius riggenbachi
TTAAACACTACTGATTTATACTCACTGGCCACTTATAAAATACACCTTGCCAGTACTGAGTTGGACCCAAAACTGCCTTAATTGGAATCAATTTATTTGGCCAAATAAGTTTTTGCTTACAAGGGATTTGGCTGTTACAAACAACATACAAAGACAATATAATACAAAGATGGACAGTATAGATAATTACAGATCAAGGACAGTATAGGTGTTAAAATAATTGGAAGACGGGGCGTGGCCTACGCATGGCGGAGTGAGGACGTGTGTTTCAGGAGCTCCCGCAGCCTCACGGTCTTTTAAGCCTCATAGCTCTCCAGAGAACGGACTAAACAGCACATGGGCCCCCCTAAGCAGAAGGGGAAGAAAATGTCTCTAAAACATCGCAGCTCTGCGCATATTTTAAAGTTCCTGAGGCCTCTGGAAAGGAGGTTGGCAGAGACGGAGGAAAGCAATAAGGCGTCTCCTTGCGCCCAGCAGCAAGCTTCATCGTCTCCTCCGAAACAAAGGAGAAGCCAACCAGACAGCGAAAAGCCGCAGATACGGTCAGTTACCTCTTCCCCCACACTCTCTGAGGCGGATCGTACCTTGGAGCTGCGATCGCCGCCATTGCTCTCACCGGGGCAGGGAGGGAGGGCCCAGCCACAAGGCAGTGCAGCTCACCATGTTGGGAGCAACTCACTCTCTCCCGGAGCACCAGAATTGGCGTCACAACAGGCCCAGCAGCGATCTCCAGACCCTGGGGCAGACATGGGGGAAGATCACCCTGTCGCCCATACCACTAACGCTGGTCACCAGCCTATCTCCAATCCCCCATCACCCTCCATATCTGTGAATTCAGGCTTATACATAGAAGTGGACCTACAAGAATATGTGCGCTCTCTTCCGACCAAACATGACTTTGAAAGGTTCATGATACGTATGGTGGAGGTATATAAGAAAGAGATGTCAGAGTTTCGACAGGAGATAGTGCATCGGGTGGAAGAGGTAGAAAAAAGGCAAGATTCTCTGGAGACCAGAATGGATAAACGGGAAAGAGCCACGGCAGATAATACGCAGCACATTAGTGCCATTTACTTAAAAATGGACGATATTGAGAACAGGCACAGACGAAACAATATCAGAATCCGAGGTATCCCTGAGTCCACTAAACCACCAGAGATTATGCCGACAGTAGAAGGGCTCTTCAAGCAGATCTTGGGCTCACCTGCGGATCATAAAATAGAAATTGATAGGGCTCACAGAGCCCTAGGCCCTCTCCTTACTAACCCACCCAGACCACGAGACATAATATGCCGGGTTCACTACTATAAAAAGGAGGAGGCTATTATGGCTGCAGGAAGAACACACAGAGAAATTAATTTTGACGGAGCTAAGGTCCAACTAATGGCAAATTTATCTACCTTAACACTACAGCTCCGAAGAGCGATCCGTCACCCTTCTGGAGGCCCTACGTGATAAAGACATAACCTACCACTGGGGATATCCCTTTGCTTTACATATCTCTCACGAGGGTAAATCTATGGTCTTTAAAACACCAGGGGACTTAGCCAAGATAAGATCGACCTATGATCTGCCTCCGGTCACTATTACAGATTGGCCATTATCTCATTCTCAGGAGACCCAAGCCCTCCCTCAGAGAGAAAGATGGGGATATGTAAACAGGCGAGGAAACCGCTGTAGGAGATAAGGTCCCATGTTCTACATACTCCATTTTTTACTTTTCTTCTTACAGCGAGACTTATCTTCTTTTTAATCTTCTTTTCAACTTATCTTGCTGCAAGGGGTACATGACCGCAAGGCTAAAAATTAATGTTGAGCCCCTTGTTACTGCTACAGATACTGTGGTCCCAAGTTTGCTCGTCAATGTGATCTCTTCCAACGCAAGATTGCACATCATTTCTCAGCCAAAATGCTTCAACGGTTTATCTATCCCTTTACAAGTTTAACATTAGGAACTTGCAAACCGGGGCTTTTTCATTTGGAGATCCCCCTTTTTACTCAAGACACATTAGTACTTGCTCTTACCAAAGGCAATCCGACATGTGGGATCTATCATTATTGATATTGTGCCTTCTTTAGTCAGTCCTCATTCATATATGCTGTTGGATGTTAGCCTATCTGTCTGTGTGTAGACTATTGATGTGGACGTGGGTGTTAGTCACTCTCTATTACACTGACCGCAGTAATCTTCCCCTTGAAAGCTATTTTTGATTAGGGGCAACAAAGGAGAGATAATCAAGTCTCGGGTGAAGGAGTTGATAGTTCCTGATTTTCTTTTATTGTCGTTAAATATGTTTCAATTTTATATATGCTAGCCCAGTGTGACATAATGGTTATAATAGATGTTACAAAATTTTATTTGGAGAGCTTTAGCTTTATTCTATTTATATAAGCCCTGTGAGGCGAGGGAGCGTTTCCGTTATGCGTTGCCACGTCACTCAGATCAGAGCTCCTACTGGGAGTGCTAGCCTTAGCACTCCGGAGGATGCACATATTGTTTCTGATCAAGGAAGGAGACTAGGGAGTGTCGGTACGCTGGTACCGAGTCTTTCTATATTTGTCTGTCTTATGTCTGTTTGTCTGACCATGTTTCTTCTTTTGCAAATCTGTATGTGCAATTTCCTCCCATTTGCTGATAGCCCTCCACCCCTACCAAGCAATAGTCAAACCAGGTTACAGTCTAAATCATTGCTAAAATCTCTCTTAATTCAAGATGGATGAGTGTATAATTGCCACTTTCAATGCCAAGGGCTTAAATGTTCCCCAAAAAAGATCCCAGGTCCTATTTTACTTCCATAAACAGAAAACCTCTATCATTGCCTTGCAAGAAACACATTTTAGAACTGATTCTATCCCTCATATTAAATCAAAATGGTACGACAGGTGGTACCATAGTTCTAACCCTGATGGAAAATCCAAAGGGGTATCAATAGGCCTGCATAAATCTCTTAAAGCTTCATTTATAGATGATCTTTTGGACCCCAAAGGTAGATATATCTTTATAAATATCGAAATTGATAACACCAAATACACTATAGCTAATATTTATCTCGCTAACCAGAATCAGACCCAGAAATTCTCCTCTTATCTTAATGAGCTAAAATTCTATGCAAAGGGACATATAATTATTTGCGGGGACTTTAATTTCTGTATGAATCCTCACTGGGATTCTTCTTCCCAAAAATCCATCATTACGCCAAAAGCTCTCTCCCAAGTCCGCAATAAACTTCAATTATACTCCCTGGTCGACTCCTGGAGGACCTTGCATCTCAACGAATGTGACTATACATTTATTTCCATGTCCATAGGTCTCATAGCCGCATTGATTATATCCTGGTCCCACAATGGTTATTAGATAGAAACATGCACACTTATATTGGAAACAGGATCTGGTCTGACCATGCTCCAGTGTTTTGCTCTTTTTCATTGGGTAAACCAGGTATTTCTCACTATTCCTGGAGACTTACTGATAATTTACTTAAGGATCCTACTTGCGTGTCAGACATTAAACGAACGATTGAACTCTTTATTCAGGACCATAGCAAGGATGAGTCAGCGCCGAGTATCAAGTGGGAGGCCCTTAAATGCACACTGCGAGGAGTTCTGATCTCCCATGGTACTAGGATCAAAAAAGAAAGGGGTACCCAGATTAAGGATCTATTTCTTAAAATGGCCAAACTTGAGGAAGATCTTAAGAAAAATCCCTCCTCCTCAAGAGAGGTGTGATCTATGAGCATGGGGGTAAATGCGGCCGTTTGTTGGCGCGTTACCTACACCCGAGGAACAACACTTCCACCATTTACTCTATCTTAAAACCAAATGGCATAAAGGTATTTAAAACCTCCGAAATAGCTGACACACTTAAACAATATTACGAATCCTTATATAATCTAAAAAATAACCTGAGTGATCCACAACCCCAGGAATTTAAATTTCGCCTAGAATCCTATTTAAAGAAAACAAAATTGCCCCCATCTCTCCAGAACTCCAGGAAGAATTGGATGCAGATTTTTCCAACCAAGAATTATTAGAGTGTATCAAGGCCGCAAAGTCGTGCAAAAGCCCAGGTCTGGACGGTTTCACAGGCTCTTTCTATAACAAATTTGGCTCTCTTCTATCTCCCTTGATATTATCTGCTTTTAATTATATATTGAAGGAGAAGAATTTTCCTCAACAGGCCCTTACACATCACAGTAATACCTAAGCCAGATAAGGACCCTTCATTATGCTCTAATTTCCGTCCCATATCCTTGATAAACCTAGACCTAAAATTTTATTCCAAAATGCTAGCTGAAAGGTTAAAACCCCTTCTACCTGAAATCATAAATAATGACCAATCAGGATTTGTTATCAAAAGAGAGGCTAGAGATAATACTCTTAAAACAATCTCCATCATACACAGAGCACAGCATACCAAAAGCCCCCTCTGTATAGTATCAGTTGATGCGGAGAAGTCATTCGACAGGGTCCACTGGCAATTTTTAGAGGGAATGCTAACACATTTGGGCCTAGGCCAAAAATTTGTTGATAGAGTAATGGCACTATATAGTAATCCTTCAGCCAGGGTTAAGATCAACGGGACCCTGTCGGATGCCTTCCAGGTTCGGAATGGGACCAGACAGGGATGTCCCCTGTCCCCCCTTCTTTATGTGCTATGCATGGAGCATCTGGCCGTTGCACTCTGTAAAAACTCCTCTATTCAGGGTATTCCTTGCGGAAATTCACAAATAAAATTAGCAATCTTTGCTGATGATTTGTTGCTTTATATCTCGAATCCTAACATAGCTTTTCCTCATTTATTGCAAGAAGTGTCAGAATATGGGTTATTGAGCAACTTTAAGATAAATATCTCTAAAACAGAAGTCCTTAACATAACTCTTCCAGAAAAGATGGTACAACATTTATCAGCCTCCTTTCCCTTTAAGTGGAAACAGGACAAGATTAAATATCTTGGGGTATATATCTCTAAAAACCTTAATGAACTATTTCAAATTAATTTCCCCACACTGACTTCCAAAATATATGGTGACTTGGAAAGATGGAGGGCACTGCACTTATCATGGTCCAGTAGGATATGTGTACTAAAAATGGATGTGTTACCAAAGCTTCTATATGTTATGCAGGCTCTCCCGGTGTGGCTGTCTGGTTCCTTCCTTAAAAAAATCCATAAGCATTTTTTAAATTTTGTATGGGATAAAAAACCACATCGCATTAATTCAAAGTTACTTAGTCGCCCCAAGGAGGGAGGAGGAATGGGTCTCCCGGATATCCGAGCCTATTATCATGCAGTTTTGTTAACCCAGATAGTGGACTGGTTTCAAAGCAGACAATCCAAATGGTGGGTGTTGCTGGACGCAGCGTTCTCAGCATCTGATCCCAGGGCCGTATTGTGGATCAAGCCAATTTTAAGGCCTAAAAGAGATCGGATGGCTCTCTCTCCCCAGGTCCTTCTTAGAGGCTGGGATTTAATCAGAGAAAAATATAAGCTTTCCACAATCCCAAGTCCTCCTATGTCATTATTAGACAATCCTCACTTAGCGATGGTCACTCTTTGTTAGGTTTGAATCGTGAATTTTGGCCTCAGGTTCGCCATCTTTTGGGATCTTCCACTATTCTAAATTGGGAAGAGCTCGGGAACCCGGCCAATAAACCCACTATAAATTGGTTCATCTGGAGGCAAATAAGAGTATTTTATAGCTCTCTTTCACCTAAGACGAGCATTCATAGAGGCCTTACCCCCTTTGAATCCCTGTGCTCCTCTTCAGTGAGCACGGAACACAAAGTCTCACTCCTGTATTCTGAGATTGTATGCACTTCCAGTACGAAACATTTATTCAATGTAACCACTAAGTGGGATGCAGAATTGGGAGAAAACATTAACGATGAACAACGGGAAAAAATCTTCTCACTGACCCATAAGTCCTCCATTTCCTCCTCCTTCCAAGAAAGGAACTATAAGATCTGGGCACGATGGTATAGATGCCCTTCTTTAATTGCTAAATTTAAGGTGAACGAATCTGCCTCTTGTTGGCGGTGCCAAAGGCAAGTAGGCTCATATATTCATATATGGTGGAGCTGTCCACTGATCCAGCCATTTTGGAAAACAATATTTGACATTAACCACTCTCTGTATTTGGAAGAACTCCCATTTAAACCAGCAACAGCCCTTCTAAATTTGATACCTGGTAACATTTCCCAAGCAAAGAAAAATCTGACAAGTACTCTTATGATTATAGCCAAACTTTTAATTGCTAGGAATTGGAAAAGTACTAATGTCCCAACGGTAAACCAAATTTTTACTGAACTGAACGAGATTTGTAGACTAGATGATCTGTTCCATGGTGCTCATGACCGTAATGAAGGTTTTACCAAAAAGTGGGCGGTTTGGTACGAATACAGAGAGGCGGATGGAGCTAAATCCCTCCTATCCAGAGTCCCATTACAAGGGATTAATACTTAGATGCAATCCCTATATGGCATAAGAATACTATCATTGAACTCGTCCTAGATAGTGGATTATTAAAACATTTGTTTCATGTATATAGACTTGGCATTATGGTGGACTTAACGATCTAATTCCATTCTGGTTTGCTACTAGGGACTATCTGTCATAATTGGGTAAGGAACATGGTAAATATGTTTGTATGTCTCATTTTTCTGGGGTCCTATGTTATGGGCCCCTTCTTTTTCTTCTTTCTTCCTTTCTCTCTGTCGTCTTTTCTTCTCAACCTCTGTTCTTTCCCACTGCTTTGTTTTTTGTTTTTTTATCTCTCTGGAGCAGCCTTTCTCAACCTTTTTACCTTGGAGGAACTCTGTAAATAACTTTTGGATCTCAAGGAACCCCTGCAAACAATTTTTTTGGTCTCGAGGAACCCCTACATTTATTTTTTAGGAGGCATGGTCTTTAAATAGGTTAGGCTGCTAATTTCACTATCTCCTATTACACTGCCACTCATTATACTGTCTCCTGACCCCCTAATTTAGTGCTTCTTGTTACAGTACCACCTATTCTAGTGTGCTCTATTATACTTCCCACCCACGATGGGGTAAAATGCCAACCCTGCAGAGTCCTCAAGGAACCCTGGGGTTCCAGGGAACCCTGGTTGAGAAAGCCTGCTCTGGAGAGACAATAACTTCCCAAATATAAGCGAAATAGGACCAGGTCCATTTTGTTAATCTTTGATGTTTGAATAACGTTACCCAAAATCATAAGTTGTATAGGCAATAATAATTATGGTCTACAGTGTATACTGGTTGAATGTTTGTAACTCTCTAGACTCTGTTTTTGTCTGTATGTGTTTGTTATATGAAACATTTGTCAATAAAAAGTTTTATTACAAAAAAATAATTGGAAGACGAGATGAAACATTCATACATGTGACAGATTTTGGACTAGTTCATCTCCTCATGGGTGAATCTCAGGGTTTCCTTTAGTTTTTACAATAGCAATCCCTGCAGGGAATCTATACAAAGATGCCATCCTGGCTACCTATTTATTTGCACACTATTTTAACAGTTGGAGTGAGCAACTGCCACTCAGCTACTGCTTTTTAAAAGCAAGAAAACCCTGAGAATCCCACATGAGGAGTTGGGTTAGTTTGAAAGCATTCGGATTGCTACTGTCTTTTGTAAATCATAGCCACATAGGAAATAAGTAAGTATTAGTGCATTTTACTGAGGGACAAAGGTATATATCATATGTATTTCAATTTTTCATGATAAGTCTTTTAAGTAAAAAAATAGATTATATTTGTCTAAGACAATGCAGATTGTATTTTTTAAATTTTGTAAAAATCAGTCTGCTATCTCTTGCCTATTAAAGTTATCCTTTACGGCTTTTCTGCCATTTGATTTCAATGTACCTGGGATGGCAGGGACTTATACTCTACCCTGTTTGCTTCCAAAAAAACCACAACTTTATATAGACAAAGCAGTATATTGTGTGTATTTATAGTGATGAGTTATATGCATAGAAGTGTTATGCAGCATAGCAGAAAGTTACTCCAACATAATTTGATGAAATGGGCTTATCACATTTCCCATCACTGGCTTTCTTGCTCCAAAGGCTTCTGCCTCATCTGTTGTTCAAGGTAAATCTGCATGCGGCACTGAGGTAGCTCTGGAGTCCTGAATGGGGACAGAGACATGGAAATGTAGCACATTGTTAGCAATATGTGGAGGGTAA
Source organism: Hyperolius riggenbachi (assembly GCF_040937935.1). NCBI lineage: Eukaryota > Metazoa > Chordata > Amphibia > Anura > Hyperoliidae > Hyperolius > Hyperolius riggenbachi. Next base: position 275,722,553 of record NC_090651.1, read on the forward strand.
CAGATACGCAGACATTTAAAATGGGCGCTGTGAGAATTTGGGTGGGGGGAATAGCCACAACTAGAATATTCTACTATGGATCAGTGGGTTATTCCAATATTTACTTTAGCCTAACTAACCTAACCTTTTTCTCGCAAAGAGCCCTACCTTTACAGATGCCACACCCCTCTGATGCTTAAAGGGAACCTAAACTCAGAAGGATATTGATTATTCCATTTAAAATAAAACCAGTTGCCTGACTCTCCTGCTGACCCTGTGTCTCTAATAAGTTTAGCCACAGCCCCTCAACAAGCAGGCAGATCAGGTGCTCTGACTGAAGTCAGACTGGATTAGCCCTCTTCCTTTTACCTAACATTAACTGATCCCCACCCCCAAAATAACCCTGATTCCTTACCCTTAGGGATACAACGAGGTGGTTCGGATGCAGTCATAGGCAGAAATGTAAATAGCAGCTATAAGTTTGTTCGCCCACTACTTTATCACCAGCGCCTAAATCGCCACTAGTCGTAGCTATTTAGGTTGGCGTCTATGGCACGCCCAATTACCCCGACACCTAAATTAACTGCTTCAAACAAATACACGTCTTTTTGGAATTAGCAGCTCAAGTCTGCTATATGTAGCTGCTATTTGTATAGCGGGTGGCCCCGGCTATCTGCATTGGCGCCTATGGTTCTCCTTTGCCCAAATTAACTGCTTCAACAGATGCATGTCTTTCTGAAATTAGCTGTTTTTGTTTAAAGTAAACCCAGATATTTTTCTCATGCAAGGCTAATCTTGACCATGGGTTAAGCAAAATGTTTTCAACCAATGTTAAAAAAAACAACGTTGATTTAAGACCCCACCCTCATATAATATAGTTATTGAAGAGAAGCTGGAGCTTTACTGTATTTATAATGTGTGTCTGGAGATCAGTTTTCATAGTCGCTGTTACTTAGAAAATCAAAACATGCCGTATGTGTTAACACTGTGGTGGTTGCAGACACACATCATACCTGTAGGTAACCTTGTGCACAGTGGAGAAGTCCCTGTCTCCTGTCAGTTCTAAGTTATCCTTCGCAGGTTTGCAGTTCTTCACCAGCTCACCTCTTTTAGGGGTGAACGTCCTACTGGTCGTAGTCTCACCATCAAGCTTCACCTGCAAAGTGTAGTACTTCAGTACATTGTTTTAGACTGGAACATGATCGTAAAGAGACACAAATAGTACAGTAATATGAACTAAATCAATAAACATACACTGGCGAACCGAGGGGGCTATTCCGGGTGTCTGGAACACCCACCCTGCACTGAGCTGTGTATTCAGCCAGGAAAGCCTGCATAATATAAACAGCCTCATTCTCCCTCCCTTCTTACTTCTGGTGCCTCCCTCCAGCTAATAGAATGAGAGAGGCAGCTGAGCCTGCAGTGAGAGAATGTTGATTCTGGAGTCCACTCTCCACAGCACAGAAGTGTCAGCTAAGCTAGGAGGACTCTGACACCAGTCACTCCTGCCTTTCCTGTGCTGCAGTCTGCAGAAGCTGTGAGTGTGTAACCTCTGACCTGGGAGGAACTGACCTCCTTGTGTTATCAACTCAGCTCTGCTAGAGGTAAATAAGTGCAGCAGATAAGAAAACACAAACAGTAAATCAGTCAAGCTGCAAACACTGCTATTATTTCATGATGCCTGACAGAGCTTAGGCTAAGGCTATTTCCTGAATTTTAGCCTATAAATGTGTAAATGCCTTTTCCGTTATAAGTGCCCTGAAGTATCCGCTGAAATGCCTGTCTGTAGTGTAATGTAGGGCAGAAGAGGTTTACTTTATGTACATGATGCAATTAGAGGGCAGGCAAGCTGGTAAATATGCACAGCATGATGCAGAGCTTGCCTGGACTCAGGGTCCGTGGGCAAACATCTGTCTGGTCTCTCCCTATTGTTATAATGATTGCATGTGTGGATAAGATGTTAAACAAGTTGAAAAGTTTTTGACAGTCCCTAGACTCCAGGAGGGCTTCTTTCTGACTTGTGTGAGAGACTGGCAGGGACAGGAGTCCGATTACAGGTAAGTAACCTGTCTGATGTGGGACTGCAAAACAGATAAGTTCTCTGCTCCATCTCAGGCTATTCTCAATTTCTCCACTCCTCTCTCTTGGCTAGTGCACCGCCAAATCGCTAGCAATTTGTGAGTGTGATTTTGTGAAGCGATTTTCAGAGTGATTTTTGAATGAATCGCTCAAAACATGCTACATGCAGTATACCTGCAATTTTGAAAAGTCACAACACTGCTGTGGGAACACCCTCATAGGGTAACATTAGCCAAGCGCTTTTCAAATCACTGTTGATTTGAAAAACGCTCAGAAGCACTCTTGGTGTGCACCAGCCCTCCCTCATTCACCTTTGTTTCCCTCTTCCCCTAGTGCTGGCTGTGTCTTCTTGTCATACAGGGAAGCTAAATAAAAGTGCAATCCTGGTGAGGCAAATTATTATTTAGTATTTATATAGCGCCGCCATCTTCCGCAGTTGCATATATCCCTGCATCATATGACTATCGCTTGCACTATGTGACATATTCCACTGAATTGTCCAAACTAAGTCTATCTCCCGTTCCTCTCTCGGGGAGTTGTGCCAGCGCTGTACCCCGTTCAAATTTGCTGCTACCAGAAGCCCTCAGAAACACTTGTGTCCTTGAGTACTTCCAAAGATAGGCAGCTCCGTAATACGCCAGCGCACTTTTGTGGATGGGCAGTATGGAGCCACCTGTATTCAGAAGCACTCGGGGACATAAGTACTTCTGGACCTTTCAGGAATCCCCCCCTTAAAAATCCTGCGTTTGCCCCTGACATAACATTTAATTATCATTATTCTCTTCTGCAAGCCGGCCTACCAGAGGTCTCAATAAAACACCGTCCATGGAATCTCCATGTCTTTGTCGTGGCTGAACACCCCAGTTCTTGAACACACTTTTGCTGTGGGTAATACCATCAAATTTGCCATTCAAAGGCCGCAGAACTGATCGTGGGCGTCTTGCTGGTTCTCTGGGTTGTGGCTCAGGAGGTGGGAATGCGAGCTTTAAAAAAAAAAAAAAAAAAAGTATAAACATTCTGTTCAAGATGGTTTCAGGTCATGCTTCTAAAAGCTAGACAATGGACTTTTATCCTTGGGTATAAACTAAAATGTTGGTGATGGGCTTAGACAATCTCAGATTATACAGGGTGAAGTATGAAAGACCGGCTCGGCTGCCTGTCACGAGCATAAATATGCAGGCAGACACCAATCAGTACCCATGTGTCTCCTATTCATGCTGTGTGTCCTCCCTGGCTTTATTGAAGCCTGCGTCGCCTGCATTTGTTGCTGTATGGGTAACACTCTCATATGGCAGCAAATGGAGACGAAATGGGCTTCAATAAACCCAGGGAGGACATACACAGCAGGACAGAGTAACAGGTGCACGGGGACTGGCCGGTGTCTGCCTGTACACATGAGCCTGTGACAGGCAGCTGTGATGGTCTTTTGTGCGCCTCCCTGAATATTTGGTGTTCCTTTTTATTGTGTTTAAACTGACTTCCTGATGTAAAACTTGAATATCTAATGTGCCGTAATTATCTTTAATCCTTCCTTTTGCCTTATAGTATACATACACAATACCTGATTTATAGAGGTTTGGAAAGGCAATATTTAATTGTGATTTATTATAATGTTGTATTGTAATTGTACATGAGCTTCATAGCACTTTCCTGTTACTGGCGCCGAAACCCCGATTTTTATAGGGGCGAAACATGTTGGGTTGTCTTGTGGGTGGTGATGTGTGTTAATGAACAACTGATGTCTGGGTAGGAGATAAAGGAACAAAATATATAATATATCACTGCACTACTGAGGCCAAACGCTTTCTAGAGCTCTCCTCCAACGCTGTTTTATTATCTATAGATCACTTTAATTTTCTATATTGTGCTTACCTAGAAATTCTCTATCTTAGAAATATTTTTTATCAAAAGTTACATTTTAATATATATGATTCCTCTCATACTAGCAAACCCGTGACTTATCCTACCTAATAAAAGGCAAGTGTCGCTGTGTCCCATGTCCGTCCGTCAGTGCTTTTTGTGCACTGCGCATGTGCAGGGACGCAGAGACACTGCCGAGATGCGGAGAAGGACGGGCCAGAAGGGGCGAGCGTGCGGCGCATTAGGGACAGACCTAGCCTGTTTTTAAACGGGCTTAAGTCCACTAGTATAGTATAAGCATATTACAGAATTGTAATTGCTTCTTCTAATTTGAAAAAGGTTATGCTATGATTTTATACGTTGTACAAGCATTGGTAATATGAAGAAATTTAAAGTAATGCAAGTAAATAAATATGTTGAGTAGATAATTTAATCACAATAATACAATTGTATTAATAGGAAAAAATACACTGTCAACCAGGTGTTAAAAGCATGATTCTAGTTTTGCTTGGCTACTAGTCTGATAATAGCCACAATTTATTAAGCTCATGTCCTGTTGCTCCTGTCTTTAATAACATTTCTGAGCTGTTATTACTGTTATCACCATGGTGATAAAGCATTTAGTATTCACTAAGTAATTTAACTCATGCAAACCTTAAAATAAGGATTCTGTCCTTAAGAAAAGGAGTGATTTCTAAAGTTAAGGTTTCAATCCTAAAAATAACAACAGAATTCTAAAGTTAAAGACAAGGGGACATATGGGCCCATATGCAATTGATTTTGTTCACCTGAGTTATCTTCTAGGAGATAATTTTCATCTTTTCTGTAAACTAAATTTCCAGCATTTTACATTTGAAAATTTGTCCAAAAGTTGGTGAAAAAGTACTATCACATTTAGTTTGAGTATTTTCTTGCTTGCTGGTGACTTAAAGGGCATTTTTATAACAAATTGTAAAAATATCACCTAGGAGAAAACTCAGGAGAAGAAGTGAATTGCATATGGGCCATGCAATTCACCTTTTCTGAGTTTTCTCCTAGGTGATATTTTCACAACTTGTCATAAAATGCCTTCTTAGCCATTAGCAAACAAGAAAATACTGAACATTATTTTGATAGTACTTTTTCACCAACTTTTGGGTACTTTTTCAATTGTAATATGGGGAAAAGTTAGTTTAAAGAGAAGATGAAAATTATCTCCTAGGAGAAAACTCAGGTGAAAAAAATAATTGCTTATGGGCCAGGATGTTAGTTCACAGAGAGGAATACAAGTGTTAAGTGTGTGAGGAGTTATCACCTGGCCTGAGCTGTTGTTAAAGTGAACCTCCGGACTACAAATCTACTCAGCAGAACTGAAAAGGCTTGGTGTTTCTTTAACCGTTTCACAGCATCAGAACTTTGTTTTTCTTACCAAAGCATCGTTTTTAGCTGCATTTTTAGCTAACCTCCACACATCAAAGAAAACTGCCCGGGCTTTTTTTCCCTGATGCTGTGCAAAACATGATGGGATTTCCTATGTTGTTATTCACATTACCTAGCAACTGGAAGGGGTGATAAGCACACAGGACAATTGGAACTGTGTCTCCTGCTCCCTGTCAACTCCTTTCAACCAAAAAGATGGCTGCCCTCATGAAATCAAACATTTGTCTGTTCTTTTAAAACAGGGTGGGTAAGAGATTATATTACCTATCTATTTTAATTAACATAACTAATGTAACTCTTTAATGACAGTATGTTTGTTTAGGCTGACGTTCCTCTTTAAGGTAAGTGTTACTACAGACTGCAATGTGAAGTGCAGGATTCTGAGCTATGTGCTTTATTTTTTACTAGTTTATGGAGAAGGGGACTCTGCATAGAGAGGAATATACACAGCAGGCACATACAGAGAGTAGAGAGAGATGGAGACACACACACACACACACACACACACACACACACACACCGAGTCACATATACACAGCCACAGTCTCTCTCTCTTTCCTTTCCTGGCTTACCCAAGCCAGTATCGTCCTGGCAGCAGGAGGGGTGGAGCTACATCCTGCCAACGTGTACTCCTCCTCTCCCTATCTACTGCATGTGACAATAACTACAGAGATGATAATTTACTATGAAATTTCACTATGAAAACTTATCACTACACCCTAATAAGGCAAGCTTCTTTAGTGAATTAACACTTAAAATACTGATCAATGTGTAAGTTTTCACTTGCCTTATCACCAGCGTGATCTTAATGAATTGAAGCTAATGTTAGCATAGACCTTGCTTTTGATAGCCATTCAAGACATTCTTAAACTGGTGGTCACAATTTCAGCCCTCCTGAACATGATTCTAGTTTATCAGGAGAAGTAAATCTATATATACTTGGTTAGAGTCTACAGTTTCCTGTTGTGGCAATGCGTCTCATGTGAAATCTCTAACTAGTAATCAAGAGGAAATTTGGCATACTTTTTACCTTGGTGACTGTATTCCCTTCCACTTGTCCTCCCCTCTCCTTATCCATGGCTGTCAGCTCTTCCTTTAACTGAGCAGGCTCAGGCCTAGGGTGAAGCAAAGGATTCCAGCCAGGAAACGCCTCTTTTTGAACCGTCTTAAAGTCATTGCTGATGAGCATTGATGAAAACAAGAAGGTTATACACTTACCTCAATGTATACGCTATATGTGTGTGCATTGCATGTCTTAAGCTTCTCACCTATAAAATGGGTTCACTGTCAGGTTGTCAGCAGGTGGTGGTGCTAACCTGCTTGGTTCTAGGGAATGGTGCATAGAGAAATCACTTTTGTATTTAGTCATAACCTCGAACGGTGGTCTCTTGATTATCTTTTTTGGCAGCTGTTCCTTGGGTTCTTTTATTTTTCCCAGCGGTAGAGGATGGAATGTAGATTGATGGGTTGTTGTCATGTAATGTTCCCCTGGAAGTAGAAACCTTTTTTTTATTTTTTAGTTAAAGAGCAGTACAAAGCTACTACTGCAATCCAAAAAACACTGAGGTGTATGTACGAAAAGTGGTAAATTTTATGTGCGCAAAAAGCACAACTAAAGTTTATTGGGAGTCACGCAAACGACATAATTCCCATTTCATAAACTTGTATTATACATACACAACATATACATTGGATGTATAGTGTGCATTACATGCGTAGCTCCTGGTTTGCTTTATGTGCGTTGTGCATGTAAACTTTACTGTCTTTTTGTGCACACACCTCATTGTAACTGTGCAAAGTTCAAAAAGTCCACTCAAAGTAATTACTACTTACAACATAGGCAAGCCAGTGTACCATTGCTTCTAGTCATATGTTTCAACTTCCTGCTAGAGTTGAATTCCCAATAATGTAACAACACGTTTATAAGAAATTTGCAAGACGTTTTGAATCAGGATGAGACCATTTATTGGCTAACTTCTATACTTAAAGTATATATAAAAGAGTAAGCTTTCGGCCCTTGGGCCTTTGTCGGACTGAATCCTGTATGCTTACAAGACAGCTTTATACATGCAACAACAAAGGGGATACGTGGATTTTTTAGGAAACATAAATACATGTCATTATGATGCCTTCATCCAAAACAGTGTCAGAGGTTGTTAGGTTATTACAAACAGGTAAGACCCCTTGTTTACTAAGTGCTCACACAACTGAGACACTGCCAGGCACACAGGCATCGTAAATTTCTAATGTAAGAGTTCGTTCAGTTTGTCTGGGCAGAGAAAGAAAAATAATTATGACATTAAATATCATCAACCTCATACCAATTTAAGAAATTGGCATCCTTGTTCAATACTACATCTACAGATTTGTACCAACGTATAAATATTGTCTCTGCTATCAATCTCTCATTTTGTGATGTAAAACACCCTGCTGGGCAGTGACCCAAAGATCATTCAAGCTGTGTCCATAAAAAAAGTGTGGGGACTGGGAGTTTAGATTCGGTATTGTTAATAATGGACCTGTGTGTGTTCATGCATTTACGCAGAGTTTGTCCAGTTTCTCCCACATACGTTTCTTTGGGACATTTGGCACACATGATCAGATATACCACGTTAGTGGAGTCACAGGAAAACGTGCTTTTTACCCTGTATTCCTGTTGTGTAGCTGGTATTGATATCCTGTCAGTGGAGTGGATGTGTCTGCAGGTCTCACACCTTTTTTGTTGGCAGGGCATGTTCCATTATGTTGTGGCCTATTCAAAGAACTACTGACAATCATCTGTTTTAGATTGGGTGGCTGTCAATATGCCAGGAGCAGAAGTTCCGGGAATATCTTTCTCAGTTGTGTGAGCACTACTAAACAAAGGGTCTTATCTGTTTGTAATAACAACATAACTACCTCTGACACTGTTTTGATGTTTTGTTTCAATGAAGGCATCATAGTTACATAGTTACATAGTTATTTTGGTTGAAAAAAGACATACGTCCATCGAGTTCAACCAGTATAAAGTGCAACACCAGCCTGCTCCCTCACATATCCCTGTTGATCCAGAGGAAGGCGAAAAAACCCTTACAAGGCATGGTCCAATTAGCCCCTAAAGGGAAAAATTCCTTCCCGACTCCAGATTGCAATCAGATAAAATCCCTGGATCAACATCATTAGGCATTACCTAGTAATTGTAGCCATGGATGTCTTTCAATGCAAGGAAAGCATCTAAGCCCCCTTTAAATGCAGGTATAGAGTTTGCCATAACGACTTCCTGTGGCAATGCATTCCACATCTTAATCACTCTTACTGTAAAGAACCCTTTCCTAAATAAATGGTTAAAACGTTTTTCCTCCATGCGCAGATCATGTCCTCTAGTCCTTTGAGAAGGCCTAGGGACAAAAAGCTCATCCGCCAAGGTATTATATTGCCCTCTGATGTATTTATACATGTTAATTAGATCCCCTCTAAGGCGTCTTTTCTCTAGACTAAATAAACCCAGTTTATCTAACCTTTCTCGATAAGTGAGACCTTCCATCCCACGCATCAATTTTGTTGCTCGTCTCTGCACCTGCTCTAAAACTGCAATATCTTTTTTGTAATGTGGTGCCCAGAACTGAATTCCATATTCCAGATGTGGCCTTACTAGAGAGTTAAACAGGGGCAATATTATGCTAGCATCTCGAGTTTTTATTTCCCTTTGAATGCATCCCAAAATTTTGTTAGCTTTAGCTGCAGCTGCTTGGCATTGAGTACGATTATTTAACTTGTTGTCAATGAGTACTCCTAAGTCCTTCTCCAAGTTTGATGTCCCCAACTGTATCCCATTTATTTTGTATGGTGCTAGACCATTAGTACGTCCAAAATGCATGACCTTACATTTGTCAACATTGAATTTCATCTGCCATGTATGTGCCCGTATAGCCATCCTATCCAGATCCTGTTGCAATATGACACTATCTTCCTGAGAGTTGATGATTCTGCACAATTTTGTATCATCTGCAAAAATAGCAACATTGCTCACTACTGCATCTACTAGGTCATTAATAAATAAATTGAAGAGCACTGGACCCAGAACAGACCCCTGTGGGACCCCACTGCTAACAGTCTCCCATTTTGAGTACGATCCATTGACCACAACTCTTTGTTTTCTGTCCATTAGCCAGTTCCCTATCCATGAACACAGACTCTTCCCCAGTCCTTGCATCCTCAACTTTTGCACCAGACTTTTGTGGGGAACAGTGTCGAAGGCCTTTGCAAAGTCCAAGTATATCACATCTACAGCATTCCCAATATCCATATTAGCATTCACTACCTCATAAAAGCTGAGCATGTTAGTCAAACAGGACCTGTCTTTAGTAAACCCATGTTGATGCTGAGAAATAAGATTATTTTCTACTATGAAGTCATGTATAGTATCTCTTAGTAACCCCTCAAATAGTTTGCATACAACTGATGTTAAACTTACAGGTCTATAATTTCCTGGATCAGATTTTTTGCCCTTCTTAAATAATGGGAAAACGTGGGCTGTACGCCAATCCACTGGGACTCTGCCAGTTGCAAGAGAGTCACAAAAGATAAGATAAAGGGGTTTATCTATAACTGAACTTAATTCCCTTAGGACCCGAGGATGCATGCCATCCGGGCCAGGTGCCTTGTCTATTTTTAATTTATTTAGTCTTGCCTTCACTTCTTCCTGCGTTAAGTATTTAATATTACAGTTAGAATATTGAGACTCTTCTGCCTCTGTAGTTTGCAACAGTGCTGTTTCTTTTGTGAAGACAGAAGCAAAGAAAGCATTTAATAACTCTGCCTTACCTTGGTCATCCACCATTGAGTTCCCATCCTCATCCTTTAGGAGTCCTATACAGTCAACCTTTCTTTTTTTAGAGTTAATGTACTTGTAAAACTTTTTTGGGTTAGTTTTGATATCCTTAGCGATTTGTTTTTCAGCTTCAATCTTTGCCTGCCTAATTTCTTTTTTTACAATTTTTATTGCACTCCTTATAATTGCTTAGTGCAGCCTCGGTCCCCTCCTGTTTTAAGACCTTATAGGCATTCTTTTTCCTCTTCATTTTATCTTTAACCTTTCTATTCATCCATAGAGGCCTTTTTTTATTCCTAGACATTTTGTTTCCACATGGGATCTACATACTACAGTATTGATTGAGTATAAGTTTAAAAGCTTGCCATTTCCCTTCAGTGTCTTCCCCTTGTAGTACATTATCCCAGTTCACCAAACTTAGTGCCTGCCTAATTTGAGTGAACTTTGCTTTTCTAAAATCCATAGTTTTAGTGGTCCCGCTGCCCCGTGGCCTATCAGTCACCAGATCAAACGTTATCATGTTGTGATCACTATTTCCCAAATGTTCTTGAACCTGCACATTTGATACATTATCTGGTCTATTAGAAATGATCAGATCCAGTAACGCATGCCCCCTAGTTGGTTCAGTTACCATTTGAGTCAAGTAATTGTCCTGTAGTGCTGCCAGAAATCTGCTGCTTTTACCAGAATGGGTAGCCTCAATACTCCAGTCAATGTCTGGAAAGTTGAAGTCGCCCATAATTATGACCTCATTTTTACCTGCAGCTTTTTCAATCTGCTGTAGTAATCGCAGTTCTGCAGCTTCATTAATAAGAGGTGGCCTGTAGCATACCCCAATAAGCAATTGGCAACTTTTATTTCCACCATGAATATTTACCCAAACGGACTCCACATCTTCGCAATCTTCCTCCATCTCATCGTTGAGGACAGCTGTAAGAGAATTCTTAACAAAGAGACAAACCCCTCCACCTTTTTTCCCTGTTCTATCCCTCCTAAACACATTGTATCCTTTTAAATTAGCTATCCAGTCATGGCTTTCATCCATCCATGTCACGGTTATTCCCACAATGTCATAGCCTTTGTCATTCAGAATGAACTCTAGTTTGTCTATTTTATTTGCAAGGCTCCGAGCATTGGTTACCATGCACTTTATATTTTTACCACCACATTTACCAATTTTGTTTACATAAAATTGGCTACTTGAATTTTTACCAACCTCCTTAATCTTTACACTGTCCCCACCCCCCTCTCCACCCTCCATAATGATAGGTTCCCACTGTCTTCTCCCATACATCATGACATGTATTTGTTTCCTAAAAAATCCATGTATCCCCTTTGATGTTGAATGTATAAAGCTGTCTTGTAAGCATACAGGACTCGGTCTATCGAAAGCCCAAGGGCCAAAAGCTTACTCTTTTATATATACTTTTAAGTTAGGCAATAAATGGTATCATCCTGATTCAAAACTTGCTTTTACTGATGTATAACACAGTACAATATTCCACTGATACTATAAGAAATGTGGTGCAGCACAGGGACATATTGACATCCATAATCCAGGCCTTTACTGACAAACATACCATTTGCTGCCCTCACATTACTAACTACAAATCTGCCAAAGCATATTTTTGAAAAGACAATAATAATAAGATAACTGCAACACCCCAGTGAGTGAGACTTAGCTAGTGTGAATAATCCTACCATAGTCTACCAAAAAGTAGAAAGGTCTCTGCAGTTGTAGCAGAACAGTCCTTAATTTCTAACCACTGGTGTGAAGCCTTGTACTCTAAAAGGAAAATCTCACACCAGTACTCACTTTAGTTGTTGGTTGGAGTAAAACTGAACTACAGCCCTTTGAGATGGTTTCAGAACAGTAGCTAAGGCCAGATACTCACGTTCTGTTTGCAAGCTAGCATCTGCATATCCTGACAGGATACATATAGCAGGTTGCCTCAGCATCTGAGAATTTGTTGATGGACACAAGTTTTTGCCTTGATTCCTCCTTGTTCTTGCACCAATAAAGGAAAATGCACCAAGTGCAGGAGGTATAAAGTTGGAGGCCATCTTAATCTACCACTTATGCAGGGTGTAATTCATGCTCCATGGCTCAGGTCCACATTGAAGATGTTTTTAGATGGCATTTATTTGTTCAGTCCAATTTAAAATAAGCTGTATTTGTTCAAGCACATGCTAATTTTACTCACTTTATTTTGCTTAACCACATTACCAAGTGAAATCAACAAGATTTTTTTCAGTTATCAGTGGTGTGTTCTATGTGCTTATCAAATTTTACAAAGCCATCTGTTTTTTTCCGAAAATACTCCAAAATCATTAAATGCAACCTCACAACTAATAAAAAGTGATATCCATTCAATTCTTAGTTTATAACTCACCAGTGCAGTTCGTATGTTGATGTATATTATGAACAGTGTAAATTGTCTTAGCTGTACTTGCCATGTACTTTGTCTGGTGCTAGTGAATTTCAAGACATTTCATCTCAAATTCTAGCACTTCCTTTACCTTCCATGGACAGGTGATCTTTTGAAGCTTTTACCGGCTCCACTCTGTTCATCTTCCTTTCTACAAAATGTTCTTGAGATGTAGTTTTCATATCACAGATATCACCGGGGAAGAGAAGACCACCTGTCATAAGTGAGAAAATGAAGATATATGATACAAGAGGATACAATTAAAACAAGGATACCTTTATGGCATCATATGGATATATTTAAGCTTATTTTTTAACATATGTGAAGCTGTGGCAAAACAAATTACAATTAAGTTCTAGTATAGGGAATAGGTAAAACAGGCACAATTGGCGGCCCAAGAAATGGGTGTTGCCATAGGCACCCATGTTAAATAAGAGAATTACCAGCTATAGCTGATAATTTGGGTGCCAGCGGTGCCCAAGAAGGAGATATCGGTGGGAAAGTTTCTCTACGTTGTGGCTACAGCTGGGGCACTGGAAGAGATAAGGGCGGGAAAGTTTTGTTACATCGAAGAGTAACTTTAGTGTGTAAGAATTGGAGCTACAGCTGAGGTGCTGGAGGAGCAGGTGCTGCTGGAATAACTAGGGAGGACGCTATCCAGGGGAGAGGTGAATAGTGTTGTGATGCCCGAGGATAGTTTTAAGTATAGATGTAGGTTGGTTAGTGTTGGGGATGGATGGGAGGAGGTTAGTGTTAGGTGCAGGTAGGAGGTAGTTTAGTGTGAGGCATAGATACAGGAAAGGTGAGAATAGGATGAGACAGGCAAATAGCAGAATATCGGTAACACTATTTATTTTCTACTATCAATTATAGGTGATAGTGGAATATCTGTAAAATTATTGATATTCTATTATCGGAATTACCTTAAAACTCTTTTACCAGGCACTTTTATTAAATTAGCCTTAGCTGCATAGCTAGCATGTAAATTTAAGGTATACTTCTAAGTTTTGTCTGCAGTTGCAAAATTCAGATTTGGATTGAGCTATACAGGAATATCCCTCTATACAGTGCTATATGGAAGCTGTTAGTGCTATGTAAATAAAAATACTCATGCCAAAAAAGTTACAATAGGCATTTCCACCATAGAAAAAAATAGTTGTCGTGCCAAACAAAATACTTCTAAGGATAAAACTCAATATGGATGAAACAGATATTGTGATCTTTCTGAAACAGCTTCTCTTCCGGACATAACTATTAACATAGAAAACACGCCAATAACTCATCATGGTTCCCACAAAACTCAGGTGATACCAATGATACCTAGGAACTCGTAAAGGGTATATATAACGACATAATAAAAACACAAAATTACCAAATATATTCACAGCAAGGTGAAAGGTAATGACTTGATTGTGAACTCCTTTGAAAAACACTTAAAGAGAAACTGTAACCAAGAATTGAACTTCATCCCAATCAGTAGCTGATACCCTCTTTCCCATGAGAAATCTATTCCTTCTCTCAAACAGATCATCGGGGTGCTCTGTTATGTCAGCGCCTTACAGCTCTGAGGTCCTAACATCATACTGTGGAAGCCATGTTGCATTGTGGGAAATAACAGCTGTTTCCAACTGCCAAATAAGCAAGCAGCAGCTACTTCCACTGACATCACTTGCCAGCAGTAAAAATGTCACCATGTGATAAATGTCAGAACGTAAGTCAGAGAGTGGAAAGATTTTACAATGGGCAAACACTGACTAAATCATTTATACATAATTATTGTAAAAATTAAGCACTCTTTTATTACATTATTTTCACTGGAGTTTCTCCTTAAGCCTGATACACCTTCAGTTTTGATTGGCCAGTGATTGGCCAAATTTACCAGCTTCGTGTAGTATGGAGAGATTTTAAATATTATAAGCAGATTGTGCAGGTAAACTCTCATTCTTCAGTGCATTGAAGAAAACAGAATGCGTGCATCTTCCGTCTATAGCATATACATTTATTACCAGGTAGTGGAACACGGTGTGACCAAGCGTCCAGGAGGACGCGAAACGGCCGTCGCCAGGCCCACATCTGCCCCGCACTCCCACCTCCTATGCTGACAGGCTAGTACCAGGATCTGTAAAGTACCACTTCTATAATATTTGCAAGCTGTTTATGCAACAATGGAATGATGCTATGCACAGAATCCACTTCAATGTTGAACACTGGCAACATTGAACACTGGCAATAAATGTATATGCTATAGACGGAAGATGCACACATTCTGTTTTCTTCAATGCACTGTTCAAGTTTCTTCCTTCAACCATTAGAGCGGAGCACACGTCTTGTTTAAGCATCACACATAGCATACAGCCTATCAGCAACAGATTGACCACTCTGGACACACCAAACTCGCTCAGAACCTGAAAGCAACACACCTCTTAAAGGAGAAGTGCCACACCATTCTGTTTTCTTTTTTATAACGTTAAAACTCTCATTCTTCTACATGGAGGTGATAAAACTGGTCAGTTATTGGCCAATCAAAGTTGAAGATGTGTACCAGGCTTAAGTGAAATGAGTGTGTGCTCTGCAAAGCACTGTGGAAGATGTCAGCGTTATATAAGTACATAGTAATGTGTGTGTTTGCCTGTTTTATAATACAGTGAACATGAAGAGTTAATCATAAATCAGTTGCATAGTATAGATGACCAAGTAGTGTTGTGCCAGGACTCAAATAAAAAAAATGATTTACAAGCTAAACTATGGCACTGAAACCCCACTCACACATACCTGCCAGAGCTGGCAGCTCTCCATAATGTGGCTGACGTGTGGTGTTCCACTGCTTGTACAGCTCCTTGTTTGTGGTGGTGAAATATGAATTGGCTGCAGGTGGAGGACGCAGGCTGTCTGGTGGACGGACAGGCATTGTTCTTTCTGCTTCCTTTGGAGGATAGTGCAGTCCATAAACTGTTTGCTTTAGAAGTGGTTCTTCCGGACTCTGATAGTAACCATCCTGTTTGTGTAGTATTACAAGCACTATAAATTTCACAGTTGTTATGCTTGGAATTAACACAGAAAATGCTACCATCTACTTTTGGCTAATGCTTGATGAAAGCCTTATCTTCCTGTTCAGTAAGCTAGCACCTATTCAGTAAGGAGTTCTTGGGCGAGACTCCCTATTAACACTGCTGCCTACTGAGTGCGCTCCAGTGGCTGCTTCTCAAGCGCTTTGAGTCCGACAGGAGATAAGCACTATACAAATACTGGAATTATTTTTATTATCTTGAGTAATACCAGCCCTATTTGCTTTGGTAGTGGGTAACTTTAATGCAATATTTGGGGGATGTATGTACTGATGGTCTTGATGGCGGACTACTTCATCTGGTGTGTACAGTATGATCTCATTCTAGTAAATTCGTATATAGTAGAACTTCGGTTATAGTAAACAAAATATAAAGCATTCAGTGTTGGTGCTCAAACAGTCCACTCCAAAGTGTGAAATTGGAACAAGTCACTTTTCCGAAATGTGATCTCATAAGTCCACTCTTGATGTTAATCAAATAGTTCCCTAAAATAGTTTCTTCTTATGTAATCCAAACTCTCACAGCCTCAGAGAAAAGGGAAAGGATTACAACATAGTGCAGTACTTTATACAGTATATTTATATTAGCGAGTAGCGATATGTGGAATCCACCAGTGCTTAACTGTTTGAGCGCGACACCTATTTCTTTATATTTGTATGACGGTACTCCTGAATGTGGGGCAAACCAGTGTAACATATATATATATACTAGCTGGTCGCGCGGTGTTGCCCGGGTATGTAATTGGCTAGTGTTAGCTCTGCCCACTTTTTCTAATCCTAACACACAATTACTCAAGGATGACCTAGTTTGTGAGCTTTGCAGTCTTTGGCATCAATAATTGGCATTGAAATGAAATAAATCTAATTGGCTGTGGCTCTACTCCTTTGAAAATCAATAGGTGAATTTTGATTAGCTTTTGTAGGCTCCACCCACTTTTCTGAATATTAATCCCAGTCACGCAGTGACCAACTGTGCAAAGTTTAAGAACCCTGCCATTGACAGTGTAAGAAAAATAAAAGTTTGCTTTCTTAAAACAGAAAGAATTTGCGATAATTCAGTTTGGAGAACTTGGAGTGAGCTTAAAGAGAATCTGTATTGTTAAAATCGCACAAAAGTAAACA
Source organism: Hyperolius riggenbachi (assembly GCF_040937935.1). Classification (NCBI taxonomy): domain Eukaryota; kingdom Metazoa; phylum Chordata; class Amphibia; order Anura; family Hyperoliidae; genus Hyperolius; species Hyperolius riggenbachi. The sequence continues at coordinate 275,739,315 of NC_090651.1, forward strand.
TACCAGTGCGTTAGGGGACATCTCCTATTACCCTCTGTCACAATTTCGCCGTTCCCCGCCGCATTAAAAGTGGTTAAAAACAGTTTTTAAAAGTTTGTTTATAAACAAACAAAATGGCCACCAAAACAGGAAGTAGGTTGATGTACAGTATGTCCACACATAGAAAATACATCCATACACAAGCAGGCTGTATACACCCTTCCTTTTGAATCTCAAGAGATCATTTGTGTGTTTCTTTCCCCTGCATCTCTCATGCACTGAAGTTTCAGGCTGCTCTTTTCTTCCTGCAAACAGCGTTGCCCTTGTCTGAATTTCCTCAGTATGTGAAAGCCCAGCCAGCTCAGAGGACGATTTATCCAGCTTGTAAAAGATAAGAGAGCAGAGAGAAGCTGCACTAATCTAAATATCACACAGGCAGTGTGCAGAGAGGGGCCTGAAAGGGGGAGTTCATAGCAGAACCACAACACTGAAGAACTTGGCAGCCTTCCAGACACAGGCCGACAAGTCTGACAGGGGAAAGATACATTGATTTATTACAGAGACTGTGATAGCAGAAAGTGCTGCAGTCAGCCAGAACACATTAGAATAGCTTTTGGAACTTGTAGGATGATAAAAAACAAGATGCAATTTTTGTTACGGAGTCTCTTTAAAATGTCACCCAGTGCATCTCTGTTGAATATATGCAAATTAACCATTGTTACCCTTAAAGAAAACCTGTGCTGAAAATAAAAGTCAAAATAAGCATACACAAGTCATACTTACCTTCCATGTAGTCTACTCCTCAGTGTCTTTCTCCTGTCCCGTGTCCTATTTGTTCACTATGATCAAGGGAATTTTCCGTCCTCCATTTTGAAAATAGCCATTACCCCATAACAGCTTTCTGGTCAGCACACAGTTAAACTGTAACATCGCCCACTTGAGCCATAGGGAAACATGAACATTACCTGGTACATCCATTTTCCTCTCAGCTATAACTGACAGCAACTGATATTTTACTGACAGCAACTGATATATTTCAGATCTGACAAAATATTGTCAGAACTGGATGGGATTATTGTCAGAAGAAAATGGTGAGCTTCTGAGAGGAACTGATGGCAAGGTAACTCTGTAATGTTCATTTGAAGTTACCTCATGTGTTTATTTTAAATATTTTTACTCAGTACAGGTTCTCTTTAAAAGCTAAACACACCTCCAGAACTGCTGGAATACAATGATGTGTCATTTTGTTAATTTGTACAGAGCCATAATAATCCAACATGCATACAGACTGTTTTGGATTGTTTGATCCTCATCAGTGCATGGCATGGATTATTTGGCTCTATGCAGTAGGGCTTGTAACACCGAGAGGTACAGACTAACCAGCAAGCTCATGGTGACCCAGAACTCATTGTATTGTGTAAGGGACTACAATGGTCCTAAAATCACCCTTACTAAGATGTTAAGAAAAACAAAAGTTTGCTTTCTTAAAACAGAAAGAATTTGCGATAATTCAGGTTGGAGTGAGCTTGAAATGTCTCCCAGGGCATCACTGCTGAATATATGCAAATTAACCGTTGTGCCCTTAGAAGCTAAACACACCTCCAGTGTAAAAGTGTAAGAATGTCTGCAGTTTCCATTTTCCAGTGAAATTTGTATTTGTCTCCGCCCCCTTTTTGGTTATGGGAATAAAAAGTATCCTATACTTTATTCCAGGTAATGTACTATGTGTGTGCCAAATTTCAGTTTACATTCTAGCAGTGAATGACTTGGCATTGCCCAGGTATGTATTTGGCTGGTGTTGGCTCCGCCCACTTTTTCTAACCCTAACACAAAATTACTTAATGACCAAATTTGTGAGCTTTGCGGTCTTTGGCATCAATAATTTGCATTGAAATAAAATAAATCTGATTGGCTGTGGCTCCACCCCTTTTCTGAATTTAAACCCCAATCACCCAATGGCCAACTGTACCAGGTACAGGTGATTAACAGTGCAAGAATGGCATCAATTAAATTTTCCCCTTAAGATTAATAGGTGGATTTTGATTGGCTTTTGTAGGCTCCACCCACTTTTCTGAATATTAATCTCAGTCACCCAGTGACCAACTGTGCAAAGTTTGAGAACCCTACCATTAATAGTGTGAGAATTGCTGCAGTTTACATTTTCTCAGTGAAATTTGTATTTGTCTCCACCTACTGATGACCCGGCATTGCCCGATTATGTATTTGGCTGGTGTTGGCTGCGCCCACTTTTCCTAACCCTAACACACAATTACTCAATTACTCAATGACCAAGTTTGTGAGCTTTGCAGTCTTTGGCATCAATAACCTGCATTAAAATGAAACAAATCAAATTGGCTGTTTGGGGCTCCACCCCCTTATATAAATTTAAACCCCAGTCACGCAATGATCAACTGTACCAGGTTTGAGTCTTGTGCCATTAACAGTGCAAGAATGGCAGCAATGAAATATTCCCCTGAAAAATCAATAGGTAATTTTTGATTGTTTTTTTTGTAGGCTCCACCCACTTTTATGAATATTAACCTCTTGACGACCAGCTAACGCCGATTGGCGTAAACTGGTCGTCTGCGGGTTACCATGGAAACGGCCGCTCGATCGAGCGGCCTTTCCATGTCAGTTCACGGAGGGTGTCTCCGTGAACAGCCGGAGAGCCGCCGATGGCGGCTCGCCGGCAAAATGTAAACAGGCGAGGAAGAAATCCCCGCTGTTTACATCATACGGCGCTGCTGCGCAGCAGCGCCGTAAGGCAGATCGGCGATCCCCGGCCTCTGATTGGCCGGGGATCGCCGGCATATGATAGGCTGAAGCCTATCCTTCAATGCGCAGGACGGAAATCCGTCCTGCGCAGCACACAGGGGAAGGGAGAGGGAGGGAGCTGGCGAGAGGGCTGAAAGCGCTGCGGAGGGGGGCTTTGAAGAGCCCCCCCGCTAAGCAACTGCAGCCGGCGGCGATCAGACCCCCCCAGCAGGACATCCCCCTAGTGGGGAAAAAAGGGGGGTAGTCTGATCGCCCTGCTGCACTGCTGATCGGTGCTGCGGGCTGTAGAGCCCACGCAGCACCGATCAGTGTAACATCCCCTGGTCGGCAAGTGGTTAATCCCAGTCACCCAGTAACCAACAGTGCAAAGTTTGAGAACCCGACCATTAACAGTGTAAGAATGGCTGCTGTTTACATTTTCCCAGTAAAATTTGTATTTGTCTCCGCCCACTTATGACCCTGCATTGCCCGCTTATGTATTTGGCTGGTGTTGGCTGTGCCCACTTTCCTAACCCTAACACACAATTAATCAATTACTCAATTACCAAGTTTGTGAGCTTTGGGGTGTTTAGCAACAATAATTTGCATTGGAACGAAACAAATCTGATTGTCTATTTGTGGCTCCACCCCCTTTCTGAAATTGAACCCCAGTCACCCAATGATCAACTATACCAGGTTTAAGGCTTGTGCCATTAACAGTGCAAGAATGGCAGGTTTGAGGCTTGTGCCATTAACAGTGCAAGAATGGCAGAAATATTCCCCTTGAAAATCGACCAACTGTGCAAAGTTTGAGAACCCTACCATTAACAGTGTAAGAAAAACAAAAGTTTGCTTTCTTAACACAGAAAGAATTTGCGATAATTCAGGTTGGAGTGAGCTTGAGATGTCTCCCAGTGCATCACTGCTGAATATATGCAAATTAACCATTGTTACCCTTAGAAACTAAACACACCTCCAGAACTGCTGGAATGCAATGATGTGTCAGCTTGTTAATTTGTACAGAGGCATAATAATCCAACATGCATACAGACTGTTTTGGATTGTTTGATCCTCATCAGTGCATGGCATGGATTAATTTGGCTCTATGCAGTAGGGCTTGTAACACCGAGAGGTACAGACTAACCAGCAAGCTCATGGTGACCCAGAACTCATTAGAGTATGTAAGGGACTACAATAATCCTAAAAGCCCCCTTACTAAGATGTTAAGAAAAACAAAAGTTTGCTTGCTTAAAACAGAAAGAATTTGCGATAATTCAGGTTGGAGTGAGCTTGAGATGTCTCCCAGTGCAACACTGCTGAATATATGCAAATTAACCATTCTACCCTTAGAAGCTGAGCACACCTCCAGTGTAACAGTCTAAGAATGTCTGCAGTCTACATTTTCCAGTGAAATTTGTATTTGTCTCTTTTTGGTTATGGGAATAAAAAGTATCCTATACTTTATTCCAGGTAATGTACTATGTGTGTGCCAAATTTCATTCAAATCCGTTCAGCCGTTTTTGCGTGATCGAGTAACAAACATCCAAACATCCAAACATCCGAACTTTCCCATTTATTATATTAGTAGGATATATATATATATATATATAATATATATATTTAGTACTTGTATAGCGCCGAAATCGAATGCAGCGCTGTACAGTGTATATTGTCTTGTCACTTAACTTTTCCTCAGAGGAGCTCACAATCTAACCCCTACCATAGTCTTATTTCTATGTATGTCCTGTGTAGTGTATGTATTGTGGTCTTGGGCCAATGTAATCCCTACTATAGTCTTATTTTTGTGTAGGTATCATGTAGTGTATTTATCATAGTCTAGGGACAATTTAGAAGGAAGCCAATTAACTTATCTGTATGTTTTTGGGGGGATGTGGGAGGAATGCCTAAGAATGTAGCCTGACGTAAAAGGGTCATGTCATAAATCCAGATAAGTAAAGGGCTGATACAGTACTTATTTTAGGCCAGAATGGAATATGCCAATTAAATTCAGTTAACATCATAATAATGAAGTGTATACATTGTTTGCATACCATGTGTTACTGGCTGACGTAACACTTTTGCTTACCAAGTCAGCCAATAAAACATGTTGTACTAACAACGTTTACTTAGTGTGTGTAATACAATTATACACTGCTCAAGAAAAATTAAAAAAAGCATGACATCCCTAATAAAGGAGTGTTTCTGGCTGATGTTTTGGTCACACTAGTGGCTCAGATAGTGCAGCCCATTCAGGATGGCACATCAATGTGATCTGCGGCAAGAAGGTCTGCTGTGTCTGTCAGCGTCAGCGTAGAGTCCAGAGCATGGAGGCACTACCAGGAGAGGGGCCAGTACATCAGGAGAGGTAAAAGAAGGCAGTAGGAGGGCAACAACCAGCAGCAGGACCGCGGAGGCCTTTGTGCAAGGAGGAACAGGAGGAACACTGCCATAGCCCTGCACATGACTTCCAGCAAGCCACAAATGTGCATGTGTCTGCTCAAACCGGCAGAAACAGACTCAATGAGAGTGGTATGAGGGCCCGACGTCCACAGGTGGGGATTGTATTTACAGCCCGACACTGTGTAGAAGGTTTGGCATTTGCCAGAGAACACCAAAATTGGTGAATTCGTCATTGGCGCCCTGTGCCCTTCAAAGATAAGAGCAGGTTCACACTGAGCACAAGTGACAGACATGACAGAGTCTGGAGACGCCGTGGAAAATGTTCTGTTGCCTGCAACATCCTCCAGCATGATCGATTTGGCAGTGGCTCAGTAATGGTGTGTGGTGGCATTTGTTTGGAGGGCCTATGTGCTCGCCAGAGGTAGCCTGTCTGTCATTAGGTACCGAGATGAGATCTTCAGACCCCTTGTGAGACCATGGTCTATATGCAATTCACTTTTTCACCTGAGTTTTCTCCTAGGAGATAATTTTTCATCTATTTTAGATAAATTTTTCCACACGTTGCAATTGAAAAAGCAACAAAAGGTACGGTAGGGTAAAAAGTGCCATCAAATTTTTTTTAACTATTTTCTTGCTTTTTGGTGTTTTAAAAGCATTTTATTGACAATCTTTAAACTATCAGCTTGGAGAAAACTCAGGAGAAAAACTGAATTGCATATGGGTCCATATGCGGTTGGTTCTGGGTTCCTCCTCATGCAAGACAACGCTAGACCTCATGTGGCTGGAGTGTGTCAGCAGTTCCTGCAAGACAAAGGCATTGATGCTATGGACTGTCCCACCCATTTTTCAGACCTGAATCCAATAGAGCACATCTGGGACATTATGTATAGCTCCATCCACCAACTGACTGTTGCACCACAGACTGTTCAGGAGTTGGTGGATGCTTTAGTCCAGGTCAGGTAGGAGATTCCTCAAGAGACCATCCGCAACCTCATCAGGTGCATGCCCAGGCATTGTAGGGAGGTCATCGGGGCACATGGAGGCCACACACTAAGTCTCATTTTGTCTTGTTTAAGCACGTTATGTCAAAGCTGGATCAGCCTATAGTGTTTTTTCCACTTTCATTTTGAGTGTGATTCCAAATCCAGACCTCCATGGGTTGATAAATTATTATTATTATTATTATTGATTTATAAAGCGCCAACATATTCCGTGGTGCTGTACAAAGTAAGAAACAAACATGGGGTACATAATAATACAGACAATGCTATACACTAAAATTAATATAAATTTGATTTCCATTGATAATTTTTGTGTGATTTCGTTGTCAGCACATTCAGCTATGTAAAGAACAAAGTAATTAATAAGAACATTTCATTCATTCACATCTAGGATGTATTATTTTTGTGTTCCCTTTAATTTTGTGAGCAGTGTATAATAATAACAAACAGGAATAAAATCCTTCCTGTTTTAACACATTACAATCTCCTTACATAAGGTAAGAAAAAAAATAACTGGTAATTCATGAGATTTTTGTATGTCAGGTTCCTTATCTGTATAATAGTTTCTCAACTGCTAGTACCACTAATGAAGTGAAGAAAAAATAGTATGAAATGTGTCTTTGTTTATTATGTGCATATAAGTTATTATAAAAATAAGGAGAAAAATACATAACGTAAGATAACAAAGCATAACACTTTTGAATTCATCATGTAACTGACACCGAAATCCCAAGATTTTGCGGAATAATGGAGATGCTTCTTTTACTCTGCTAATATCTTGTCTCTATCTTAATGATTATCTGCCTTTTGGTTTAACCCCCCCTGGCGGTCTAAAAAATTCCGCCAGGAGGCAGCGCAGCAGTTTTTTTTTTTATCTTATATCATGTAGCGAGCTGCATGATAGCCGCTGCTCAGCGGCATCCCCCCGCCCGCTTCGATCGCCTACAGCGATCTCCGATCAGGAAATGGATTTCCTGGAGGGCTTTCCCCGTCGCCATGGCGACGGGGCGGGATGTCGTCGCCGATGTCGGGACGTCATTGGGAGTCCCGATCCACCCCTCAGCGCTGCTTGGCACTGATTGGCCAGGCAGTGCACAAGGTCTGGGGGGGGGCCGTGCGGCGCGACGGATAGCGGCAATTGAGCGTGGGGCGGCGGCGATCGGTGTGCTGACGCAGCTAGCAAAGTGCTAGCTGCGTGCAGCAAAAAAAAAAATTAAACAAATCGGCCCAGTAGGGCCGGAGAAAACCTCCTGCGTGGCTTACCCCGAACTACGTTCGGGGTTACCGCCAAGGAGGTTAAGTATTCCATAATTTTAGGCTCCGGGAGATGCAAAGCTTCTGTACAGTGGAATATGCAGCCCTTCTAACCAACTAATTACTTCACTAACTGGCTGTGCTGTTATACTTACAGAAGGAATACACAGTTTGGGCCTTTCTTCAAGTGGTCTTGGCACAAATTCAGCTCGCTGAGTGGTGGTTAGGTTCATGGGAGGCAAGCTGTAGGGTAGTGGTGGGGTGTGAGGTGGTCTCTTACTGCTCCTAGGAGCCACATCTGTGTTTGAGGTAAAAGGAAAATAGGATTAACGTGCATGTTCCCATTGCTATACCATTGTATATCAAATAGGAGAAACAAGAAGCACCTAAAGTAACTCTGAAGTAAACTTGGGCAAAATTAACTGAACGTTTCATAAAAAATTATAGAACCAGAGTTGATAAACACTGCTTATCTCCAATTTCAGCAGTTCCAAAGACTGGAGCAGATCTAAGTGAATTAAGGCCCATACACACGGCAGACATTTGTCTGTAGTTGTGACGCAGTGACAACAGCATATTTATGGCAGCGACAATTCGAGTTTGCGACAGTTTTACACACTAGACAACAGAAAGAGTGAAGACACGACGGAAGCTGTCTGCCACAGACTACGTATAGTAGTAGTACTATGGTAGCGACCTGTCTAGAGAAGACTTTCGTACACACGACAGGACACCAACAGACTAAGCGATGGTTCGTGAGACAAAAGTCACAAGAGATTCACCAGTTGAATCGCTCAAACATGGCTGTGTCTGCAGACAGTCTGCTGACAGTCTTTGTCGCTTGCCGTATCCACGAACAAACTGTCGCACGAACCGTCACTCAACATGTGTCTGTACAGACATTTGTATGCCGTGTGTATGGACCTTAAGAGATAAAACTCCTGAGCTACCCTGTTGGTCAGTGAAACCATCCATCATCTCAATAGACTAGAGAGGATTGAAAGGTCAAATGCAAGACTGACACTGAAGAACCTTCTCCTGTCATGGTAGGCAACTGCAGTGCTTTTCTTGGGTGTCACTGTGGAACAAAAAATAACTACGGTATATTATGAAGTTTTTACAGAAGGTATCATTTTATTATGTAAATTACAATTACATGTTCAGTTTATATTATCCAGTTTGAATTCAGAGTCACTTTAAAGTATACTTTTCTATAGAATAAGACAAAATACTAAAGCCCATATGCAATTCACTTTTTCTCCTGAGTTTTCTCTTGGGTGATATTTCCACACCTTGTCATAAAATGCATTTTAAGCATCCAGCAAATAAGAAAATAATCAAAATAATTTTGATAGTACTTTTTTTTGTAACTTTTAGGTACTTTTTCAATTGTACAGTGCTTAAAAGTTATGTTAAAGAGAATATGAAAATTATCTCCAAGGAGAAAACGGGAAGGCCAGGGCCCATATGCAATTCCACTTTTTTCCTGAAAAAATACCTTTTAAGCCACCAGCAAGCAAGAAAATACTTTTGGTACTTTTTCAATTGCAGAAAGTCAAAAAAGTTATTTTCAACAGGAGATGAAAAAGTATCTCCTAGGAGAAAACATAAAAGAGAAAGTGAATTGAATAAGGACCTAAATGTTCAAAAGTCCAGATTAAAATTTCTGAAAGCACACTGTCAGTGCGGGACTGGACCATCACTTAGGAGGTGACATTCTAACTTTCTACACTGGGGGCCATATGCAATTCACTTTTTCACCTGAGTTTACTCCTAGGTGATATTTTTAAACTTGTCAATAAAATGCCTTTTAAGCCACCAGAAAGCAAGGAAATACTCAAAATAATTTTGAAAGTACTTTTCACCTACTTTTTGGTACTTTTAGTTGAAAAGTGCTGAAAAGTTATTTTAAATCGAAGATGAAAAATATCTCCTGGGAGAAAAGTCAGGTGAAAAAAGTGAATTGCATATGAGCCTAGATACAGGTACTGTCATTTTCACCACAATGGTGGATTATTCCCGGCTGAGTGGGACTTGTGAAATTAAATATTTTAAAGTGCCGAGTTCTCCAGTTTGTTAATTAATATTGACTTCCACGATAGGGTTTGAGGACTGGCCCTGAGTTTTAACCCGGGCTGCTTCTTAGTCCATTGGTGCACCACTGCTCTTTTTTTTTATTATTAAAACACTGCTTTAAGTGATCAGCTGTTTAGAAGATAATTGTACTTCTGTTTACAGAGGAGAAGGTTGCTTACCGTATCTCCCTTCTACAAACAAGTGATTTGAAAGGCTACTGTGTGACTGGAATTACTTCAGCCCAAAAATGTGAGATTATGCTGAGAAGCTGCATATTTCCAATAATATGTACTGGCTCTATAGCAGCACCCAACCTTCCTGATGGTTCAACCAGATGTTGTACATCAAAAGGCAGAGCTGCACTATATTCGTGACTCTAATCATACTTCTAGGGCAAAAAAGCAACCATTTAAAACAAGAAAAAGAATACCCATTTTGGAGGAAATAATAACAAAAATAAGTCCAAGTTTTCTTAAAGTGAACAAACCTTACAACAAATAAAAACAATAAAAACATTTAAAATCTCCCCCAAAGTCTGAACATAATCAGAGCTCCCGAAACAATGCAGGTAAACAATGTGCACAATTATCATCAAATTGGATATAGGGTTGTATGATTACTGAGCAAAATCCAGTGTAAATTCAAACAATCTGTAAAAACAAAAGCACAAAAATTAAATAAAAAGTGACTAGTGCATACAAATCTATGAATCCTGACCAGGGCCGGCCTTAGGTTTCACAACGCCCTGAGCGAAACCTGATTTTTGTGCCCCCCCTTCATCCTCTTCCCGCATGCGCGTGCGCACACACAGGCCCATATGCAATTCACCTTTTCTCCTGAGATATCTCCTAGGACAGTGGTTCCCAACCTTTTTGACGTTGTGACACAAATGCTCAAATCTCTGTGACACGTCACATATGTATAATAGAAAAAATACTATTAACCACTTTGTCCTCCTTGACGTATAAAAACGTCAAGGAGGACAGGCGCGCTCCCGCGCGCTCCCGCGGCCGATCGCGCGCGTGCACGCGCACTCCCGGCCGCGGAGTCGGTAGCCACGGAATCAATGTATCGGGCTGGGGAGCCCGATCATTGATTCCTCTCCCCCGCTGAAAAAGCGACAGCTTCTCTCGGAAGCTTCGCTCTTTCTGAAGCTGTGTCCCTCTAAGCGTACATTGTACGCTTAGAGTGACGTCATGTAAAAAAAATCGAGATTGCCATCTTGTGGCCAAAATGTAAAACTACATGTAAATGCCCAAAAACATTACAATACACCAATATTTCCCCAAATAAAACACTTTTAAAACCCACTCTCCCAAAAATGCCCACAGAAAATGTTTAATAAAAAAAAACAAAAAAAACATTACTATAAAAAAAACAAAAACACATAAATATTTACCTAAGGGTCTAAACTTTTTAAATATCTATGTAAAGATGAAATATTTCTCTCTATTTTTTTTTATAAGCTTGTAAATAGTGATGTATGCAAAACGGAAAAAATGCTCTTTTATTTCCAAATAAAATATTGTCGCGATACATTGTGATAGGGACATAATTTAAATGGTGAAATAACCGTGACAAATGGGCAATAACAATACGTGGGTTTTAATTATGGAGGCATGTATTATTTTAAAACTATAATGGCCGAAAACTGACAAATAATGATTTTTTTTATTTTTTTTCTTATTCTTCCTGTTAAAATGCATTTACAGTAAAGTGGCTCTTAGCAAAATGTACCCCCCAAAGAAAGCCTAATTGGTGGCGGAAAAAACAAGATATAGATCAGTTCATTGTGATAAGTAGTGATAAAGTTATAGGCTAATGAATGAACATTGCTCGGATGCATAAGCTGAAAACGACTGAGATGTTAAGTGGTTAATAACCATGAATGGGTCCAATGTTGTAGAAAGCGCTCCACTTTACTTGATATAAAGATCATGGGGTGTCCCTATAGGGACTGCACTCACCCGTCCGATTTGACCACTGCGAGACTGGTCAAAATAAGCAGTAATGTCTTTCCCGCTCAGGCTCCTCCGCTACTTGGCGCACACCACTGTAGGTAGAAGATCCGTCCTGGGTAGTTCCTCTTCGGGTTAATTGCCTTTCGTTTACCTCATAGAGAATAAAGACATCCCATAGCGTAACTCCGTAAAAACTGGTAATAGGTTTATTCAAACTTAAAATACTCACAAGAGTAGATGTGGTTAACAGCCTTTAGAGTATATAACGGGCTCTCCCCCGTGCCTCCCGGGTAAGGCCGACTTGGTGGCACCGCTATTCCGCTATCTGGCTGGCCGCTCATGTGATATTGCACACTTCCTAGTTGTCCTGGTTTGTCCTACGGCTCCACCCCACGCGTTTCGTCACTCCGAGTGACTCATCAGGGGCGTGGCTTGCCGTGGACACCAGGTTGTTTTATGCTAAACGTCGGGCAAAAAGATTACGTACTTCCGCCCTTCGGGGGGCTGGGCTACGCAAATGCCAAAGAGGAAGGAGTGGTTCCTCCATGATGATATATCGCTGCCGCGCTGGGAAGGGGTATCCGTCGCGACATTAAGACGCCAATGCGTCATGATGGTATGACGCTAGTGCGTCAGGTGCGTTGTACAAATGCCTCTGGGCTAGTAGCACCTTGGGGCCGTCGAGAGAAAATGACGTACATAGCAATGGAGGAGATCGTGCGTTCCAGCCTGGTCTCCTTCCTCGGTTGAGAGCCCGTTTTCCATAATCAGCATATCATACAGTAAATACTCGATTCATTTAAAAATAAAAGTGTAAAAACATTCCCAGATAAATTTCACCTAATTGTCAACGTCATCTTAGTTACAATGTTAGGTAACAATAAAAAGATAATAGAAGGATACAAAGTCCCATAGCATGCTTCTCCACATCCTATGCCATCTTGTGGCCAAATTAAATATTGCACATTTCCATTCACTTGCACTGAAAGTATTCAGTCTAGAACAAACAGGGGGATTCTAAAATACATAGCAGTTGCATACACTGGATATTAGTAATTCCATAATTCTCTTAACATGAAATAGGTTCATTTTAGATAGCTAGCTGTTCGCAATAAAGCAATTAAGATCTAATTCAATGTTATGCCCCCTTGGTCTCAAGGTTCCCATGTCATAAATCCATTTGGTTTCGCGTTTAGATATATCCCTAGTCTTATTACATCCCCTCCATGAATAATTGGCTTTTTCCAGCCCACAGAATTTAAGAGAGCTGGGATCCGAGTTATGATGTGTCCTATAGTGGTCCGAGACGCTGTGGCCTGTAAATCCTCTCCTGATATTTCCTATATGTTCCCCTACCCTGGCTTTGAGTTGTATTGTGGTCCGTCCAATGTATTGGGTGTTGCATGGGCACCATACCATGTAGACCACCCCTTTAGAGTTACAAGTTATATTCTGTTTAATTTTATACGTCAATCCTCTGGATGTTGAGGTCACCTCTTTGCTTTTTATTGGCTTTGCTTCTCTACATCCTACACAATCCTTACACGGGAAGAACCCTTCTTTTTGCCAGAACGGGATAACTGTCTTTGGTGGATTTACACAGCTTGGGGCCATATAACTTTTTAGATTTTTTGCCCTCCTGTAAATGAATCGTGAATTTTAGAATCCCCCTGTTTGTTCTAGACTGAATACTTTCAGTGCAAGTGAATGGAAATGTGCAATATTTAATTTGGCCACAAGATGGCATAGGATGTGGAGAAGCATGCTATGGGACTTTGTATCCTTCTATTATCTTTTTATTGTTACCTAACATTGTAACTAAGATGACGTTGACAATTAGGTGAAATTTATCTGGGAATGTTTTTACACTTTTATTTTTAAATGAATCGAGTATTTACTGTATGATATGCTGATTATGGAAAACGGGCTCTCAACCGAGGAAGGAGACCAGGTTGGAACGCACGATCTCCTCCATTGCTATGTACGTCATTTTCTCTCGACGGCCCCAAGGTGCTACTAGCCCAGAGGCATTTGTACAACGCACCTGACGCACTAGCGTCATACCATCATGACGCATTGGCGTCTTAACGTCGCGACGGATACCCCTTCCCAGCGCGGCAGCGATATATCATCACGGAGGAACCACTCCTTCCTCTTTGGCATTTGCGTAGCCCAGCCCCCCGAAGGGCGGAAGTACGTAATCTTTTTGCCCGACGTTTAGCATAAAATAACCTGGTGTCCACGGCAAGCCACGCCCCTGATGAGTCACATCGGAGTGACGAAACGCGTAGGGTGGAGCCGTAGGACAAACCAGGACAACTAGGAAGTGTGCAATATCACATGAGCGGCCAGCCAGATAGCGGAATAGCGGTGCCACCAAGTCGGCCTTACCCGGGAGGCACGGGGGAGAGCCCGTTATATACTCTAAAGGCTGTTAACCACATCTACTCTTGTGAGTATTTTAAGTTTGAATAAACCTATTACCAGTTTTTACGGAGTTACGCTATGGGATGTCTTTATTCTCTATGAGGTAAACGAAAGGCAATTAACCCGAAGAGGAACTACCCAGGACGGATCTTCTACCTACAGTGGTGTGCGCCAAGTAGCGGAGGAGCCTGAGCGGGAAAGACATTACTGCTTATTTTGACCAGTCTCGCAGTGGTCAAATCGGACGGGTGAGTGCAGTCCCTATAGGGACACCCCATGATCTTTATATCAAGTAAAGTGGAGCGCTTTCTACAACATTGGACATTTCTAGAAGGGTGCAGCTACACTCAGCAAGAAGCGCAGACACGCAAGAACATTTATTGTTAAAGGGAAAGTGGACTTTAGTGAACTTTTATTTTACTTTGCTTCTGTAGCGCCGTTTATACATACAGACTTTTAACCATGAATGGGTGGAAAGAGTGCATTATCCTGAATACACTTAAAAATGAAGGCTAGAACCTTTCAGGAATATTAATAAAAACAGTTAGCTGCCCCCCCCCCCCCCCCATTTAGAATGATAGCATAGCACTGACAATTTGCACCACGCGTTATGGCCGCAGTGCGCCCCCCAACGCCCTCAGACTCAGTATGGTTAGGTAGCCAGGTATAGGTGGCCCCAGTATAGGATCTCATGTGTAGGTGCCCTCAATATAGGTTGCCAAGCATAGGTGCCCCCAGTATAGGAAGTCAGTTGAAGGTCTCCATCCCCCCACAGGTAGCCAGGCATAGGTGCCTCCAGTATAGGTATCCAGGTGTTGGTGTCCTCAGTAAAGGTAGCCAGCTATAGGTGCCCCCAGTATAGGAAATCAGGTGTAGGTGCCCTCAGTATAGGCAATCAGCTATAGGCGCCCCCTTGCAAGCCGGCGCCCTGAGCGACAGCTCCGGTCACTCAGGTCAAAGGCCGGCTATGATCCTGACCCCGTATAATCACAGACACCTAGTAATATTGAAACCTGTGCAAGTCAAGCAAAATAACTTAGGATGAACCCACTGTTCAAAATGAGTACAGTCAATAAGGTGCAAGAGTACTATGTATATAAACTGCTGCTGGAGGAAGATAAGAAGAACCAGGTGAAGATCACCATTTACCCAGTTAAGAAACCTCCATTTTGTTGGGAGACAGAACATCTGATAGAACCCCCTAGAGGCAAATATACACCTTGTATTCAAAAAAAGATGCCAAACTATGAACTAAATTCCTAAACTCAGAATAAATGCTTTGCACGCCTGTGTTGGTAGTCATTTCAGATTTAGCCTGGTTGGCTGGTAGAGTGATGCTAATTCTTCCCTGTTGTCTGTAAAAAATGTGTAAACCATTTTATGGCCATCTGCTCCCAGGTTCAAACTATGTTTATTTGGTAATTAGAGGTTATGGTCCCTTCCATGAAGGATGACCTCATCATGGTGGAAGAGTTTACTACGGAACAATCTGCATGCAAACTGTTGTGGAAGCTCACATCCTCCATTATGTTAATTTTGGTGCATCTGTTTTGAATGAAAGTTGTGTACACTGCCTATTTGGGCTTTTCACAACCATGCTGCTAGTCATTCAGATTCAGTTTGTCTTAGGAAGTGTTGCCACTTCCCCTGCTGTATAAGTAGAAATACACCCATTATACACATCTCAGGTTTCCTGTAACCTTTAGACTGCTGTGGATGTTTTAGGCATTTCTGTGGTTTTGCATCTATACGGCACAGATTCGTAAAGTCATTTTAGGACAAAGCTACATCCGCTTGCCTCGAGTGTCTATCGGTGTTTTTGTTTACCCATATTCCTTTGCCATTAATGTCTAAAATCCAAAGTTTTGGTTCAGTGCCAACTGTCTACTTGACTTGAAATATGCAAATAATTCTGCGTTGATGCAGAATTATGCAAATTTTACTTCAAACATATGCAGCTTGAAAATGGACCAATTAAATGCTTTCACTGCAAAATTTGATTGGTCCATCCATATTTTAGATTTTCACAATATTTAACATAATTCGGTATCACAATAATTAGCATGATTCCCAATCATCTCTAATTTATTTGCATCTCAATTACAATACCTGCTGACTAATGTGGCATTTACAAAATGTTATACCAAAATCTACATGTACCAAATACAATTCAAACATAGTTGCCACTATTATGTAGCTTTTTAAATTAATGAACTGTCTGTCTAAGTGTTAAGATGATTAAAATTAGTTGTTGAACCAATTTAAATAAAACCATTTAATGTAAATCAAGTATTATTGTTAAAATGCCAGAGACAAAAATGCTGATTATACAGTATATGTGTCATCAAGTTAACAAAAAGGGAGGTGGGAGAGGCGCATTATAGTGTGTTATCCTTTTATTAGCAAGATCGCAATTAAAAAAATGCACTTACAGGAAGTAAGAAGTTTCCAAGCATGTAGAGGGATAAGCCCTAGCCTATATGGTCTGCGGGAGGCAGCCTAACCACCGCTGTGGCCTGCAGCAGTGTGCTCCGTGAGTTGGTAGACGGACGCCGGCTCTCGGGATCACCTGACGAAGGCATGGACATGCCGAAACGCGCCGTGACGTCACTGGCATACCGAAGTGCCGCGGGAAGAGAGAGAACCGGCGTCCGTCTACCAGTTCACAGAGCACACCGCTGCAGGCCACAGCGGTAGTTAGGCTGCCTCCCGCGGACCATATACGGCTTTTCCCTCTACATGCTTGGAAACATATTACTTCCTGTAAGTGCATTTTTTATTTGTGATCTTGCTAATAAAAGGGTAACACACTATAGAGCGCCTCTCCCTCCTCCCTTTTTGTTTCCTTCTACCAAGCGTGCCAGACAGCCAGGCACTGAGAAGCAGCTCTAGTTCAGTTATCCAGCAGAGTCCAGCGTCTCCCAACACACCAGCGCAAGCTTGCCCTCCATAGATCTATGTGTCATCAAGTGCTGTAGTGAGAAGAAAAGGTAGAAGAGCATAACTCACTCCTTGGCATGTTAAAGGTGGCCTTATAGTGGCTGATATAGCACTCTCCATGTTTCTCTCTTCGTTGTGCTCTTTGTGGTTTTTTACAGTCCTTATGATGTTTGTGTCGTCTGTAAAGAGATCAGTATTGTAAAATAGCTGTTTATCATCCTTTATACAACATTATTAACCACCACACGTGTACATGTCAATTGTTCATATACTGTAGATCTTAGGGATCTATTGAATGTACTTGAAAATAAACCAGAGATTTTTTTTTGACTGAAGTATGATGCCCTTTTTACACTAGCAGGGTAAACCTGCATTACGTTTCCCTATTTTGCTGCAAGGGGCTGGAAAAAGCAATGAAAGTCTATGTAGACTTTCACACTTATTGTGGTCTGTTGCAGTGCAGTGCTTTGAAAGTATCCAAGCCGACGCAAGGGCAACAGCCCGTTACTGCAAGCATGGTGCTTGGGGTAATGTAAGTCAATGGGCGACTGAGCACAGTGTATCGCGGCACACATGCACGAACCAATGGGAAATGAAATCCCAGTGATGTACTTCGTGCCCAGCAAGTCCTCTGAGAATTCCCTGTTCTCAACTCATAAACGCTTAAAAACCATCAATTCAGAGGAGGGCCTTCTCCAACTCATGGTCCTCCTCTTTCATATCTCCCGGCTGCATTGCTCTCTTCTTAGAAACCTGTGCAGGCAAGGGGTCAGGGCCTCTTGTGGCCAGCAGTCAGATCTGTGATGCATCACAGCAAATCAGAGGACCTGCAGCTTAAAGATGCTGCTGGCTGTCGCAAGCCAAATCAAAGGGACCATGAAACCATTCATAAGGGTGGGAGCTGAGCTATCGCACACTGCCTTAGCCATGAAGAGACGTGACGGCTTTGGAGATAAGCTTCGGGCCTGCTGCAGCCAATGTTGTGCCACTGCACCCAAGTATAGACTGAGATATTGTTTTTGTGGGCATTTTAGGAGCAAAAAAATCTCGGCTTATACATGATATCTTAAAGAAAGGTCTACAGTGTAGGTTTTCATTTTTATTATGAACTTGATCTACTGTCAGTTATGCAAAAGAGAGAGAGAAAAAAAAATATTGTGATAATACCTATATCATTTTTTTTTTATTTGACTATCTTTATATTTGTAAAAGCCTTCATAAGCGCTGATACAGTTTTGATTTTTCGTTATATTTGGGTGAGAACAAAACTGTGTATTGAGCTGCAGTGTGGACTTAGTGCTTGTTCACACACTAAGTGTTTTCGGGATTTTTTAAGCACCGGCGGTTTTGAAAATCGCCCTAAGGCTCCCTACACACTGCGATTCTGATTTTCGATGCGGATTTTCCCTGGATGCTATCAAAAGAAAAATGCAGAAAAAATGCAGCATGCAGTACCGATTAAAAATCGGAAATTGGAATTGCATGTGAAAGTTGATTAAAAATCGAAATTGCATGTAGTGTGCAAGAGGCCTGAAAGCGCTTGTGCAATGATTCCCTATGAAAGTGTTCACATCTGAGCGATTGGATTATGATCTGCTCACCAAAGCGCTGCCTGTACCATTTCTGGGGCAATTTGCCTCAATGGAAGGTATAGGGAAATCGCAAAACACTTGAAAAAGCACATTGTATAGCGATTTCCCCAGCGCTTTGATGAATAAATACATTGTATATATTCATTTCCAGGTGAAAGAGTTCACTTCCTGACTGAGCGCCGGGAGGTGCTCAAAAAAGCGCCGGGAGGTGCTCAAAAAAATCACGCAATAAAACGCTGGCATCAGCGATGTCGATTTATGATGTGAACAAGGCCTTACCCTATATATGTTGTTATGTACTAATATTTCTTGTCACACAGATGGTAGAGTGCTAATACAAATGATTATTTCTATAACAGAAGTATTGTACACAATGACCATTCTCTTGCCAGCTTAGTTGATGTCAGCAACCTGTCGGAGTGGCAAAGTCTCCTGAGCACTTTTTTTTGTCTCTTTCTGATAATAATGGCAGGTGTCCGCTGCATTGATGATGAGCTACATATCCTGTTTCTTTGTGAGAATGGAATATTCTGGATACTGTAGAATGCTGACAATTCACTTTGAAAGGGATTTGGCAACGAGACAGCTTTTCCCTATGCAGCGCTATGATAGAGTAATGGGCAGCGACAGACAAGTGCTTTCCTGACATTTTAACTGGAAATAACTTTTTTGCCTTTATATAGTCTCACTGAGAATTAGAACGTAATCAGTAACCAGTAACCGTCTGGAAACAATATGCTGTGATTGACTTAAAAGAGGAACTTAAAGTGGACCCAAACCAAACATTTTTTTAATTCAAAATATTTAGTTGCACCACTCTGACACATACAAAGATAAATAAACACTCCTTTAAGCCTATGAGCATTTCAGTGCAAGCTTTTCACCCTTCTCTTTTCATAACTAGGGTTATACAGGTGGCAGCCATTACTTATGAGATTAGTAGGAGGTTTTAGATCATGGGTGTGTTTGTCATCAGCTACCCTCCCTCACAGGGGCGTCGTCTATGTGAAATCTCACACAACCTGAGATCACCTCCCCTGTGACATCATCAGTAGCAGCCTGTGTTTTGTTTTTTATTTCCTCCATCAGTTTGCCGGAAAAATCCCAGTAATATGAAAGAAAGGGAGGGGTTCCTCCAATAAATGTAAAATATTTTATATTTGTCATCATGCAGCTGAAAAAAGGCTGCTATTTATCATTATAATTTAGAAAATAGATTTTATTTCTGAAATCTTGTATTTTTAATTTGGGTCCACTTTAAAGAGGAACTCCAGTGAAAATAATGTAGTAATGTATCATTTATACATAATTATGTATAAATGATTTAGTCAGTGTTTGCTCATTGTAAAATCTTTCCTCTCCCCGATTTACATTCTGACATTTATTACATGGTGACATTTTTACTGTGGGCAAGTTATGTAGCTGCTCCTAGCTGTTTTGGCTGTTACAGACAGCTGTAAACAGCCATTTCCTGTCCTGTTGAACATTGTTACATTGTGGCAGTTTGCCCAGAGTACCGCGGTACTCAGAGCTTCTGGTGGGAGGGGTTTCAGCACAAAATCAGCCATACAGCGCCCCCTGATGGTCTGTTGGTGAAAAGCATTATATTTCTCATGTAAAAGGGGGTATCAGCTACTGATTGGGATAAAGTTCAATTCTAGGTTGGAGTTTCTCTTTAAGCGAAAAGGGGAAAAATATAATTCAATACTTTGCAAAGTGAGAAGTAAAAAATAGCGAGATCAAGAAATGAGTAATATTCGCCATGTAATTTTTTCATCTTGTTTGATCCACAATGAGCCTGCATGTAATCATCTTTACTACTGGTAGATAAGAAAAAAAGTAGACAGCACCAACTGCCATTATTTATAACCACATCCACTAACATTGTGATAGGCTAAAAGTTTTTTTTTTAATGAATATACATATGGACAGAGGGAGATACTGGTTGTTTGGCAGTTCGAAACAGCTGTTATTTCCCATAATGCAACAAGGTATCAGCCATACAGACCCTGATGATCTATTCCAGAAAAGGTTAAGATTACTCCTGGGAAAGGAGTAATATCAGCTACTGATTGGGATGAAGTGCAAACCACGGTTACAGTTCCTCTTTAACCGCTTGAGTACCAGCAGTCTCTGGCCCCTTAAGGACCACAGACTGCTGGTACTAAAATGAGGCTTACCGATGTCACGCCACACGGACCCATCACTTTCGCCATTCATGCCACTCACCCATCGCTAAAGCCCACTCCCTCTGCTGTCGCTATGACAGCAGAGACCCGTGAGTAGGTCAGGAGCTGATTTCATTGGCTCCTGACCCTTTGATCATTGTGAGCCAATGTGATTAGCTCACAGTGATCATAGGGTCAGGAGCCAATGAAATTGACTCCTGACTGGCTCACGGAGCTCTTCTATCATAGAGACGGCAGAGCTAGTTGTCTGCAGCGACAGGTCCTTGCGACGTGATCAACGGGAGCGTGCGGCACAAAAATGTAAATCTATGCCCTGGCAGGGATAACAGGTCCCAAACGGTGTAGATTTCACATAGCCCAGTCTGGAAGCGGTTAAGATTCTGTTTTAAAGCATGTGTGGGAAAATTGTACTGCAATTTAAGAATAAAATTAAATCATTAAAAGAAGAAGTGACGCAACACAGAAGTACGCATTCCCCTGTGTGCATACGTTTCTGTATCTTATTCTTGGCAAAAGAAAAATAAGCATTATTTTATGTTTTCAAAAAGCAATGATTCTCATTTTCATTATTTAATTTTCTGTTTTATTTATATTTTACACATTGTTTAATTTGGAAGCACAACTATTGAGATCAATTTCACACAATATTATGGGTTCCTATGCACTGGTATAAAAACACGTTTTTAAAAATATGTAGAGAAAAAATACATTTTTTTCCCCATGGGAAACAGATTTCACATGAAATGCCAAGTTGATTGAACTACAAACAAATCTGTTATCTGAAGGACATGCTGTGTACTACTGAAAAGATGTCTGTGAAAACAGGAGATTGAAGAGCAGATTAAACTGGTCTTTTTGCTGAAATCATTTTATAATGGAAGAGTTTCAGTAAAAAAAAAAAAAGGAGAAAAACGAACAAAAATAAAATAGCACAGGTAGCGATGATCAATGAGATGCAAATAATTAAATCATTTCTCATTGCATTCAAATTTCATGTAAATGTTATTCAGCTTGAATTTGGACCAGTAAACATTGACATTATTATTCTAATTTCCTGCATATAATTTACATGAAATTTGAATGCAAGGAGAATTGTATCGCATCTCATTTATCATCCCTAATCACAGCAAATAAACTCACAATCAGAGAATATTCATTTCTAAACAATTTGGAATGAGTAAAGGTGCATACACACATCAGACTATAGTCTTTTGAAAATGAAAGATCACAGACCAATCTTACCACCCTTCATGTAGTATGAGAGCCATACTCTACACAGTCTTTTCTATGGAGCTGAACTCTACATCAGAAAAAAATCTTTGCAAGATGCTGCACACACAGATGCTGTACAGACACAAAAGATCAGTAGCTGCAAAAGATCTGTTCCTGCCAAAAATCCATTCCTGCAAATTGCAATGATAGTCTATAAGATCTGCAGATCATCATACACACATGATTTAACTGACATTCATCTGCAGATCAAGCAGTCATCTGCAGATCTGAAAATCCATCCTGGTGGATCTGATCTGCAGATGAATGTCAGTTAAATCATGTGTGTTTGATGATCTGCAGATCTCATAGACTATCATTGCAATTTGCAGGAATGGATTTTTGGCAGGAACAGATCTTTTGCAGCTACTGATCTTTTGTGTCTGTACAGCATCTGTGTGTGCAGCATCTTGCAAAGATTTTTATCTGATGTGGAGTTCAGCTCCATAGAAAAGACTGTGTAGAGTATGGCTCTCATACTACATGAAGGGTGGTAAGATTGGTCTGTGATCTTTCATTTTCCAAAGACTATAGTCTGATGTGTGTATGCACCTTTAGGCTACATTGACAGTGGGGAGTGGCATTGCAAGTCATGCAAAAGCAGGATTGCAACACAACGGATGGGGAAAGTTACTTTGCACGTAATACGTGTGGTGCGATGCGTGCAGCGAAGCATACAGTACATGCAAAGTATGCTTCACTGCAATTGTTAATGTGCATATTACGAGGTACCTTACCATATACAACTTGTTATGGCAATGGATTCCATTGCACCGCACTGCTAACGCATTGATGGGAACGTACCATCCTAATACAATCATATTACAACACGATGCACCACAATGCTGCAATGTAAACGTAGCTTAAAAAAATGTTTTGTTTGCCATAAAAAAACGATCTTATTACTATAATTAAATTGTATTAACATAGCGCCAACATCTTCTGCAGGGCTGTATATTATCTTGTCACTAACTGAATCACTACCATAGTCATATGTCTATGTATGTATCGTGTAGTGCATGTATCATAGTCTAGGGCAGGCATGGGCAAACTCGGCCCTCCAGCTGTTACGGAACTACAAGTCCCACAATGCATTTGCCTTTATGAGTCATGACTGTGGCTGTCAGACTCCTGCAATGCAGTGTGGGACTTGTAGTTCCTTAAAGTGGACCCAAATTAAAAATACAAGATTTCAGAAATACAATCTATTTTTTAAATTATAATAATAAATAGCGGCCTTTTTTCAACTGCATGATGACAAATATAAAATATTTTACATATTGAAGAAACCCCTCCCCTTCCTTTCATATTGCCGGGATAGAAACCGGCAAACTGGTGCAGTAGCAGGTGTCTGGCAAAGGAGGAATTGCTAATGGCTGCCACCTGTATAACCCTTAGTAATGAAAATAGAAGGGTGAAAAGCATGCACTGAAATGCTCATAGGCTTGAAGGAGTGTTTATTTATCTTTGTAGGTGTCAGAGTGGTGCAACGAAATATTCTGAATTAAAAAAATGTTTGGTTTGGGTCCGCTTTAACAGTTGGAGGGCCAAGTTTGTCCATGCCTGGTCTAGGACCAATTTAGGGGGAAGCCAATTCATTTATCTGTATATTTCTGGGGGAAACCAGAGTGCCCAGAGGAAACCCACACAGACTCAGGGAGAACATACAAGTTCCATGCAGACAGTGCCTGCTGGGATTCAAACCAGGGACCCAATGCTATAAGGCGAGCATGCTATGCACTACGCCACCATGTGCCCACCACAAAAGTATATGTGCAAAACCTGATATTTAAATAACGCTATTGTATATCCAGTAATTAGTATTTTAAAATGTGGTATTCTGTATTTGTATTAAGTTGCCTCATTAAATGAATCCGATATACAATGTAGAGTACACAAAACACTGTTATGCCATAAACTAAATCTAACACATTAAAAACAAACCACTATCATCTAAGCTAATATTTTGCTTGTTTATACACGATTAGCTGGAACAATGTGCTCAGATTGGTGTATTATCTCACCCGCAGTCACACAGCTCACAGATGCAGGAGAAAGCTGGGGGTTCCATGTTCGCTAGCCTGCTCTCTGGGAGTGTGAGCTCCCTGTTTTGTGTTCCCATGGTGCTGCTGAGTATTCCTTCCCCTTATTTAGAATGTGAAAGCTGGTTTTACCAGAAGAGATTGAGCCATTGTGTGGCTGGGAGCCTGCGGCTTGTATACCTGACAACCTTACAGCAAACAGTGACACATTGTCTACAGTCTTCTGCAGCCAGACAGAGGTCACTCGTTAAGAAAGGAAATTATTTGACAGCAGTGCAGAACAGCGGAATCCCGCTTTGCATGAACTCTGATTATACTGCTATGTGCAGAGGGAAGGTTCGCAGTGCAGAGCTGCCATACAAAAGAGAAAATACAAAAATCCATAGCATGTATATTGTGCTCTATTCGCCTTTTTTTCACCTTCACACAATGGGCCTGGTTTACTAAGTTTTTTCAGGACAGGCAAACAGGGGTAAACAAAAAATGGTTTAGCAATGCTGCTCAGGTTTTATTAAAAAATGGGTCATAAAAGTTGATAGTGAGGTTTGAAGAATAGTTGTTATGTGAGTAAAGCAGAATATAAACAGCTACCCTGAAACGTATATGTTATAAATTAGGACCAACTAGATTTATTTACAACAGTATCACACTACAGATGAGCAAATTCTCTATCCGTACAGCATTTCTCACTGTAGTCTGATGTGACACAGGTGAGGGTAATTTTGTTTTCAGCTTAAAGGGAACCCCAGCGAGGAGCAAGCTAATAAGAGCCTAACTAACGTTTTTCCTATCTCTCCAGCAACCTCTCCCTTCCTCTCATGCTACGTACACACATGCGACAACGATCGTTCGTTGAGAACGACGAACAAACTTTTAATTGATGAAAGAACGACCTAAGTAAAGTTAGTTTTAAAAGGTGTGTAACGATCTGATCGTTAGAAGGAACGTTACATCACGTAAAGCAACTATTGCGCCTGCGCATAAAAATGAGAAGTTTCACGGAGAAATAGTGAAATGCGCATGTCAAGCCTAGTACGAACGACCGTTTCCAACGATGTACTACTTTTGCAAACGATCGTCGTTGGTTAAAATCCGCCGAGACAGAACTTTCTTTTGTAGCGATTTGGCTCGTTCGTCGTTTGCCTTAATAGTCGGTGGTTCGTTTTTTGTAACGATCGTCGTTGGTAAAGATCGGGGAACGATCGTTACAAACGACTATAGTCGCATGTGTGTACGCACCTTCAGGCTCTCACTACAGCAGCATCAGCAGAGTGAGAACATGGCCGACGCTGCAGCGTTTTTATAGGGGGCGGGGGTCCAGGAGGGAGTGCAGCCTGATTGGCTGCCATGTGTCTGCTGACTGTGATGTAGAGGGTCAAAGTTTAGCCCAATGACGAGGTATAGGGGGCGGGTCGAACGCGCCATGTGTTCGCTACCTGCCGTAGGCACGGGTAGCTGATATCCGCGCTAACTACCTGCCGGACGGACCGTTCAGGCCATCTCTATATGTGGGTGTCCACAAAATAAAGCATTACCATACTTGTGAATCGACCATGCCCATGTAACCTCCTCCTCCGCATGTCCGTACGACTGAGATGTCTGCCATCTTGTAAATGTACTGGTAATGCTTTATTTAGTGGACAACCACATATGTATATTTTGCCAAATGAGGTTTGATATAGTGAATCCCAGTGAGCAGCGTTTTTGGACTTTTTACTGAAGCAATGATGTTGCTTCTTCTCAACAACCCAGACTTCTGAATGATCGGAACCCAGAGATCTGAATGATCGGAAAATTTATATCATGCTTTTTTCCTGGCAGATTCAAAGCGACAGAGCTGCAGCCACTAGGACACCCTCTATAGGCAGTTAGGCAGACTTGCCCAAGGTCTCCTAATAAATAGGTGCTGGCTTACTGAACAGGTAGAGCTGAACCCTGGCTACCTGTGTCAGAGGCAGAGCCCTTAACCAGTACACTATCCAGCTGTGTGATTGCACTCTCATGCTACTGTCCACATAAAATGCGAGAACCCACTCTGTACAGTATTTATTAAAGTGAAAAAATCCCTCTTGCTGTGGATGTAGCATTCAACTACACAGCCAACAATCTTTAAACTTCTCAAAATCCCCCACTGTGACCTGTAAGGACTAAGGTTACATCATTAACCCAGTACAGATTTGCTAGATCATTTATGAGACCTATACTGGAGACATCTTTCTGGAAACCTTTGCAGATGCCTTAAACATAATACAGTACAGTCCAAGCTATTCAGAACTCAACTAAACAGAAGTCTCAACCAAACAGAACAAATCGCCAGCAGTACTCACGGTGGTGAAAGTCTACTTCTTAGGCTTTTGTGCGCTCTGCTGTGCTTAGGGTTCCATGGCTCTCCCAAGGTTAATATACCTCCATTTACTGTAATTTAACTTTTAATACAGAGCTCAAAGTATGCATATAGAGGGGGCTATGTATTAACTAGGCCTATTTTTAGCATTCAGTCTCAAGCAACCAGAAAGCAAGCTTATCTGGCATCAGCCAATCCCCTTTGGTTCTGGATGACCGAGACTCTACTTATATGTAGTAGGACTGGGAGATAAATCCCAGGCAATATTCAGTGTAGAAAGCTTCATGTGCATTTAGTGCCATCTAGTGGTGCAAGGATTTAAGTTTTATATGTAAAAATGCTGATATCAATTCAATCCAAATGCAACATTCAGTTCAAGCATATGAGAAATGTGGCTGAAAAAAATAAAGGAAACCACTATTGTTTAATCCATGAGATCATGACTGATAAACTGATTGAAAACACATTTTCAAAAAATAAATGGATGTCTGCAATAGACAGCCATCACAATAAGGTAAAGAAGGAAGAGGCGCCCAGAGCAGATAAAATACGTTAAAAACAAATAAAATGAAAAAAGTGAGGTGGCTTACCTCAATGAAGACAAATTCATGTATTAATAGAATTTTATTGCACTGGCAACGCGTTTCGTGGGTGCATACCCACTTCCTCAGGCCAAATAGCAGTGCCTAATAGTGCTTGTAGCCACAAATAAGGCGCCTCTGCAACCCACCTTTGTGAGTATAATACATTCGCATATTTTACATGCTTCTGGTACTGTGACATACTGCACCATTTGGGCTCCTGTTGTCTCTGTGTTTTCTTCCTGCAGGGTGCAATTTTTATTATCCCTACTTTTTGTCCATCACAATAAGGTGCAGGGTGGTACATTTGTCTATCTGATTTGGCATTCCACACTTTCTCTACAGGTCTGCAGCTTCACTAATCAGTTGTGTGTGACTTGACTGCAGAGCAGGGACAAGGTCCTCCAGCACCTAAGGCTGAGACACCAAAGTGCGCCCCTCCATCCCTGCCACCCCAGCCGTCACACACGGATTGCTATTAGACTAAGAGGACCACAGGGCCCACAACCTCCCCAACACCTTAATATCTAGTTATCTGGCTTGCAGTCACTGCTATGTATCCCCTTTTCTTATTTCTTTCTGCTTCATACACAATTAGGAATGACAGCTGAATGAATTCTGCGCCCCCTCCTACACTGCGCCCTGAGGCTGAAGCCTCTCCAGCCTATGCCTCGTCCCGGCCCTGCTTGACTGAGAGGTTAAATGAGCACAAATCAGAGTCAGGCCGGAGAAGAGAGAGGACATTCACAGCAATGTGTACATCAAAATGTCAGAACTTCATCAAAACAATGACTAATAACGATGGTCTATTAGATTTCAGCCTACCACATTCAAAGCAATACAATCCGCTTTCTGTGTGTGTAGGTTCCATTTAGAGAAGTCCGCAAAGGGACATTCCATATTCATAACTCCCAACTTTTTGAGAAAAAAAAGAGGGACACTTACGACACGCCCCATGACACCACTAAACACGCCCAAAAACATTCATACAATTAAGAATTTGTGAGCAAAATATACATTTTCATAATTGAAACCAAAGCAAGCTGTGCATGAATGTAGTGGATAGGAATAAAGTTTAGATTTGACAGCTGCAATGGGTGCTCAGTCGCTGGGTGTGCTGATTTGCAGAGATGTGTGCTATACTGCAGTTCATGCTACAGTTCAGTGGGTGCTAAGCAGCAGTTTGTAGTGAGTGTTCACTCCTGATACATTGCACACCATAATACTGAACTTCCCTGCACCTCTTCTCCACAACACCCACTCCTGAACTCTGTTCCCCTAAACCCAGAACTCACAAGATCCTTTCCAGTCAGCCATGCAGCCTGTCACTGGCTGCCAGAAACCATGTGGCACTGCACTGACTGGCACATAGGAGACCAGGGGAGGACTGGCCAAGGGGGAAGGGGGGAGATTTCCCCCCAGGCCATCTCTCATTTAAAGATTTAGGGCTAGTGCAGTGCCTGATGCATTCAGGTTTTTGTATAAGGCAATGTGAACCACCAGGCTAGCTGAGAGAAATAATAGCCCAATTACAGAGCAATTAGAGGGCGGGCAAGCTGGAAAATATATACAGCATGATGCAGAGCAGAGGCTTGCCTGCAGGGTCCGTGGGAAAAAAATCTGTCTGGTCTTTCACCACCAAGCATGCCCAATTGACATTTTCACTGATTTCAGGTGGAAATTGGTTGAATATAGCGATCTGAGATGCTAGCATATCGTGGACCGTGTGGTCAATCAAGTGCGATAATCACAAACAATGGACAGAAACCCCAGTTGTTGTAACTCAAAATGTGCTATGTATCCCAGATGTCTGTGCATTTATACTTTACATGTCACGCTGTCCCTCGAGTGTCCTTGCTGTATTTCCCTATTGGCTCGCCAATCGCCATGTGACTACTGGCAAATAGGATGTGGGGCACAATTGTGGTGTCATTTGGGCTGGGGCTACCATGATAATAGGCCTCTAGTTTGTGTTTTCCCCCCAGGCCGAAAGGTCCCAGTTCTCCCCTGTAGGAGACACAGGCAGCAGCTGATAGTGGCTGTGGCAGCTCACTCCTCTCCTGCTTATCCACAGGAACCACAAATCACGAGCAGATTGAGCTTACCTTGTGCTGCACCCAGACCAACTAGGCAGAGCTGGGGGTGGGGTGAAGAGCAGGAGGAGGATGTGGTCGGGAGTGGAGCATAATTAGAAGCAGTACAGGGTAGGGCACTTAGTCCCCATATCCCCATACAATCTGATATACAGTACTAAAGTCTGTGAGGAGAGGTAGGGAAAATGCCAGGGAGGGAGGGGGAAACCAGAAAAGTACAGGTAGGAGGCAGGACTCGGGACATGGGGCGGAACCTGGGTTTGTCCTGCCCAAATTGGGACTGTTGTGTGAGCTATGTATATTGTTCTTACCTCCCGTTTTTTTTAAACAACACTAGCACCTTTATAGGGAAATATATACGGGGGCTGGGTGGGGATAAACATTTTGGAAACGCCACTTATTTTTATTTGGAGACATTCTGCATAGGTATGTTATTTGATGGGCATGCTGCCTTATTGCATTATTATGGGCACCAACCTGCCTATTTATGTTACTCGTGGGGTATGCTGCCTAATTATGTTATTTGAGTGACTATTTTTTTTATCTTATTTGGCTGTTTGTGTGGTAGTTAGAGCCAATTTCTTTTCTTTGAAGAAACAGGCCTATCCAAAGTTTTTCTGAGGATCCCACAGATTGGTAGTTACAGACAGCTATATAAGCCCAAAGCAGTTTTAACCCCTTTTCAAAATATTCAAAACTAAAATTCAAATACTTCCTGAACTTGTAGTTCAATTCAGTTACGCTGGTATATGTTGAACTGTGTGTGCTCCCCTGTTAAGGAGGAGCTGTCAGCCATATTATCTCAGAAAAAAACTTGACATATGTAAGTAGATAAGTACTTGCTCTACTTACATAACATATGTATTGCATTGTCCATGCTTTGATTTTAGTGATTTTTCTATAGTAAAAAAAGAGAAAATCCTTCTTAGGATTCTCCATTTTAACTGTGTCTATCTTGAAGCTAATCCTGATGTAATTTCCTCCCTTAATCTCCTTTGCCTGATTGTGTTTGCATTGCCCGCCCTCCTCCCTGTCTTCAGGCACTCCCACCCAGCTCTGCAATAGAAAGTGTATTGTCTCAGCATGAAAAATATTGGCCAATCAGGGAAGGACAGAGGTGTGGAAGGGGAAAACTTAAAGCGAACCTTAAGTCAAGTAAAAAAAATGAGATTTACTCACCTGGGGCTTCCCTCAGCCCCCAGCAGCCGATTGGTGCCCTCGCAGCTCCGCTCCGATGTCCCAGGACCCGCCGGCGAGCACTTCCGGTTTGGCCGTCACCGGCCGACAGGCATGGGAACGCGAGTGATTGTTCGCGTTCCCAGCCTGTATATCGCCCCCTATGCTGCTATTGCGGCCAGGAGGAAGTCGAAACCGGAAGTCGTCGCCGGCGGGTCCTGGGACATCGGAGCGGAGCTGCGAGGGCACCGATCGGCTGCTGGGGGCTGAGGGAAGCCCCAGGTGAGTAAATCTAATTTTTTTTACTTGACTTAAGGTTCGCTTTAAGGGAAAGAGACTTCAGCCAATCAGGCTGCATTAGTTAAAGAAAACCTGAACTGAAAAGTAAAAGTCAAAATAAGCATACACAAGTCATACTTACCTTCCATGTAGTCTACTCCTCAGTGTCTTTCTCCTGTCCCGCATCCTGTTTGTTCACTGTGATCAAGGGAATTTTCCGGCCTCCATTTTGAAAATGGCCGTTACCCATAACAGCTTCCTGGACAGCACACAGTTAAAACTGTAATATCGCCCACTTGAGCCATAGGGGAACATGAACATTTACCTGGTACATCAGTTTTCCTCTCAGCTATAACTGACAGCAACTGATATTTTACTGACAGCAACTGATATATTTCAGATCTGACAAAATATTGTCAGAACTGGAAGGGATTATTGTCAGAAGAAAATGGTGAGCTTCTGAGAGGAACTGATGGCAAGGTAACTATGTAATGTTCATTTGAAGTTACCTCATGTGTTTATTTTAAATATTTTTACTCAGTACAGGTTCTCTTTAAGTCTGAGGGTAAAGTAAAGAAGCATAAAAAGACAACCCAGCAATGCCCTGCAACTTCCTTTGTGCGACAATGTACCAAAAAAGAGTCAGGTAAACTGGGGAATGATAATTTATCAACAACAAAAGTAATAGTGATTTTTAACGTTTGCATTGCCTGGTTAGCAAACTTATTACTTGTTTACCAGATAAAAATAAAGAATTTATTTTTGATTGTATGCCTGACAGTTACACTTTAAGTCAATGTGTCAGCTTGTTTGATTTAATGTGCAGCAGAAATGAATGAAATAAAATAATTTTATTTTGCACCAATCCTTCCACGGTTGGAGGAAATATTATTTTGCAATTAGTTTTGCATTACATAAACCCACTGCTGAAAGTAAACGGTTGAAAGGTTTTTTTTAGAAACCTATTTAGCAGTTGGTGTTTGAATCCTAATGGCTTAATTAAGTTCCCAATTAAAAAAATAAACTAATTGTTAGTTTCTACTGTGGATCAGTATTGGGTGCAATGGACCACTTACTAGTACACTATAGTGCTACAGAATGGAAGACTGGTATGCTTTGATCATATATTTTAGGATGCACTTTAGAAAGCAAAAACACAAAGATTAAAACACAGCTTAGTTTTGGGTGTGGAAAGGATGAAATATGAGGCTCATTTTGCCCAATATGAATAGAAATAGCAAAATAAAATAAAATTGCAGAGTATTCAAAATTAAAGGGAACCTGAAGTGAGAGGAATATGGAGGCTGCCATCCTGAGGATGCTTTCACACCAGCAACCAGCGGATGATCGCCACTGCACCACAACGTTAAAAACAGGTTTTGGAGATATACGCGGTAATGCACGGCAATGTAACTTCTGGCTGCAAGCCAAACTATAAGTGAGGCTCTCTAGCACTCATTGTGGTGGAAATCTGAATTGCAAGGAAGTGCAGTGAAAAAATAAGATCTGATGGGATTAGATGCGTGTTTTTTTCTGGTGTGATTCAGACACTACTGCAACCAAATAGACCAGCAGGGCTGCCAGGCAACTGATATTGTTTAAAAGGAAATAAATATGGCAGCCTCCTCATACCTCTCGCTACAGTTGTCCTTTAAAGCCAAAAGCTTAGCATGAAAGCCAGGCAACTGGCATTGCTTATAAGAGTATGAAGATTGTAGCCTCCATAGTGCTCTCACTTCAGGTTCCCTTTAACTACTGTATTAATTTTAAAGGATAGCCGAGGTGACATGTGACAGAATGAGATAGCCATGTGTATGTACAGTGCCTAGCACACTAATAACTATGCTGTGTTCCTTTTTTTCTTTCTCAGCCAGAAAGAGTTAAACATCAGGGGCTCGATTCACAAAGCGGTGCTAACTCAGTTAGAGACTTTGGGCCTGATTCACAAAGCGGTGCTAACAGTTAGCACGCTGGTGAAAAGCCCTTTATCATGCCTAAACTCAGTTTAGGCATGATAAGTTTAGGTGTGATAAGTTTAGGCATGATAAGTTTAGGTGTGATAAGTTTAGGTGTGATAAGTTTAGGCATGATAATTTTAAGCGCCAACTGGGTTAGCACCGCAGTGCACAGCTGATCAAAAGTTTTACGCTAGCAAAGTCTGGTGCACTTCGTGTAAACTTTAATGGCGCTGCTTTGCGTGCGGGACTTTGCAAGCGATCTAAACTTATCTAAACTTATCATGCCTAAACTTATCACACCTAAACTTATCATGCCTAAACTTATCACGCCTAAACTGGCTTTTCACCATCGTGGTGCAATGGTTATCATGCCTAAAGTCTCTAACTGGGTTAGCACCGCTTTGTGAATCGAGCCCCAGGTGTGATAACCATTGCACCACGCTGGTGAAAAGCCAGTTTAGGCGTGATAAGTTTAGGTGTGATAAGTTTAGGTGTGATAAGTTTAGGCATGCTAAGTTTAGATAAGTGTGGATAGCATGCAAAGTCCCGCATGCAAAGCAGCGCCATTAAACTCTATGCAAAGTGCACCAGACTTTGCTAGCGCAAAACTTTTGATCAGCTGTGCACTGCGGTGCTAACGCAGTTGGTGCTTAAACTTATCATGCCTAAACTTATCACACCTAAACTTATCATGCCTAAACTTATCACACCTAATCTTATCACACCTAAACTTATCATGCCTAAACTGAGTTTAGGCATGATAAAGGGCTTTTCACCAGCGTGCTAACTGTTAGCACCGCTTTGTGAATCAGGCCCTAGGTATGTAAGTGGCAGTTCCTGTCTGAGTCAGGACTGGGTCAAACTACAGTGTGCCCCTCACTGATGAGAAATTACAACTATAAAACACTTTCCTCGCAGAAAATGGCTTCTGAGAGCAGGAAAGAGTTAAAAAGAGTCAATAATTCATAGATTTTATTTTTGTATATTTCAATTAATGTGTCGTTGAGCAAAAACAATAAAACAGTAAACACTTAAAAAGTAGATTTAAAGTGGTCTAACACCCAGCATTTCAACTTTGCTTTAAAAGATTGCTTACAGCTTATAAACTATTATGCCAGATTTTTTTTTTAGCAGAAATTCACTGAATGGATTAAACATGACATTTTAGTGCTGCATTTAGCTAGAAATCCTCCTCCGTGCTTGCTTGTTTAGTTACAAATGTATCTATCTACAATGTAACAAACAAACACTGCTCTGAGAGAACAAAGAGGGCTTCCCCGGCAGGCTTTTCAAAGGTCTATTTGTATTACAAATAAAGATACATTTTGTAACTACAGATAAGAACGGATGCGGATTCCTAGTTAAATCCAACACTAAAATGTCATGTTTAACCCATTCAGTGAATTTCTGCTTAAAAAAAAATCTGGCATAATAGTTTGTAAGCTGTAAGCAATCTTTTAAAGCAAAGTTGTAATGCTGGGTGTTAAACCGCTTTAACTATAAAAAAACCTGTGTAATATCTTTAAAAGTCACTTTTAGGAGAAGAAGGATAGATACAACTGTTTATTTCATTTGTTTATTTTCACCTCGGGGGTCCTTTAAACAAAAAGTCTGACTTACATTCCATTTTAATGAGAATTCTATTGAATCTGCTTTGTAGTGTTCTGCCTATCCTCAGCCATGAGGTGTCAGTCTTGTTTCATGCTGACAGAATGCCTAGCATCAGCAGTTAGATTTTCTGGAGCCTAAGCTACTCAGACAGTTTTATCGGTTTGGCAACAGACTGTGCAGGAGCAGTCAGCTGTCAATTGTGAAAGCAGTGTTCAGGGCATTACTTATAGTCATGTATTGCTGCATTTTTGACAGTTGTAGTTCACCACATCTCCCACCTTTTTTACATAAACCATATATGCAATAACAATTAACCTTTGGGAAAGCCAAAAAAGCACAACTGAAGGCAATACCAGTTGCCTGGCTATCCTGCTGATCCTCTGCCTCTAATACTTTTGGCCACAGACCCAGAACAAGCATGCAACATTATTGTCAGATCTGACAAGATTAGCTGAATGCTTGTTTCAGGTGTGATTCAGACACTACTGCAGCTAAATAGATCAGCAGGGCTGCCAGGCAACTGCTAATGTTTAAAATGAAATAAATATTGCAACCTCCATATACCTCTTGCTGCAGTTGTCCTTTAACCCTTAGACTGCTGCAGACATCTATAGATGTTCTGTGTTTTTGCATCCATATGCCATGGACGTTTAAAGGCATTGACAATAAATTTTGCCTGCTGCAGACTATAGGCATTTTTTGTCACTGTATTCCTGTGCCACTGATGTCTAAAAGGTATTTATTACAACGTTTTGGCTCAGTGTCAAACTTTACTGTATGCTGTGGGGCTTATTTGACATGTGAAGAAGAAAAATGAAAGCATAAACCTTTGTGTGTGTACAACTGTTATCATCCAGTCATAAGGGGGGTCTGTCATTCCTTCAGGACTGGTTGGAAGAGGGACCAAGTTGGCCAAAAACAATAAGACCTCTGAGTGTTCTTTAATCACTTCACATGTAGAGGTTGTGTAATGGTTAAAGGCTCTGCCTCTGACACAGAAGACCAGGGCTCAGCTGTTTCTGTTCAGTAAGCCAGCACCTCTTTAGTCAGGAGTCCTTGGTCTAAACTCCCTAACACTGCTACAGCCTACTGAGCGTGTCCTCAGAGCAGGGACAAGGTCCTCCAGCACCCAAGGCTGATACACCAAAGTGCGCCCCTCCATCCCTCCCACCCCAGCTGTCACACACTGATTGCTATTAGACTAAGAGGGCCACAGGGCCCACAACCTCCCCAACACCTTAATATCTAGTTATCTGGCATGCAGTCACTGCTATGTATCCTTTTCTTATTTCTTTCTGCTTCATACACAATTAGGAATGAAAGCTGAATGAATTGTGCGCCCCCTCCTACACTGCGCCCTGAGGCTGGAGCCTCTCCAGCCTATGCCTCGGCCCGGCGCTGCGTGTCCTAGTGGTTGCAGCTCTGGTGGTTTGAATCCGACAGGAGAAAAGCGCAATATGAATGTTATTTGTCTTGTCTTGTCTTAATTTTGAGATTTCAGCTATGTTGATACTAATTCAGCAATGACTTTATTACTACTTAAGACACACACACACACGTACACACACACACACACACCACACACACACACACACACACCACACACACCACACACACCACACACACACACACACACACACACACACACACACACACACACACACACACACACACACACACACACACCACACACACCACACACACCACACACACACACACACACACACACACACACACACACACACACACACACACACACACACACACACACACACACACACACACACACACACACATACACACACACACACACTGTACACACACCACACACACACCACACACACACACACACACACACACACACACACACACACACACACACACCACACACACTGACACAGAAGACCAGGGCTCAGCTGTTTCTGTTCAGTAAGCCAGCACCTCTTCAGTCAGGAGTCCTTGGTCTAAACTCCCTAACACTGCTATAGCCTACTGAGCGTGTCCTAGTGGTTGCAGCTCTGGTGGCTGGAGTCCGACAGGAGAAAAGCGCAATATGAATGTTATTTGTCTTGTCTTTTCTTAATTTTGAGATTTCAGCTATGTTGATACTAATTCAGGAATGACTTTATTACTACTTAAGAAACACACACACCACACACCACACACCACACACACACCACACACACACACACACCCACACACCACACACGCGCACGCGCGCGCACGCATGCACACGCACGCACACACACACACACACACACACACACACACACACACACACACACACACACACACACACACACACACACACACACACACACACACACACACACTGTACACACACACACACACCACACACACACACACACACACACACCACACACACACCACACACACATCACACACACACACACGCACACGCACACACCACACACACACCACACACACACACACACCACACACACACACACACACACACACACACACACACACACACACACACCACACACACACACACCACACACACACACCACACACACACACACACACACATACACCACACACACCACACACACACACACACACACACACACACACACACACACACACACACACACACACACACACACACACACACACACACACACACACACACACACAGACACAGAAGACCAGGGCTCAGCTGTTTCTGTTCAGTAAGCCAGCACCTCTTCAGTCAGGAGTCCTTGGTCTAAACTCCCTAACACTGCTATAGCCTACTGAGCGTAGGCTATAGCCTCATTAGACTATCCCCTTATAAAATCCCTCAATATTCAGTGCCACATTTTATGGTGCCCCTTATATTGGCCCTCTTTAGCAGTCTCTTGCAACTGTGTCTACTGTGCTTTGGCAAAATGATGTCATCATTATGATGTTACTAAAGACATCAGTAGAAAGTGTAGTGGTGAATATATACTTACTCAGCATTGCTTCTTGCTGTTCATCATTGCAGGGGAAGGAGTAAAAATTGAATTTCAAGGTGGGTTTCCCTGATTGGTCTTTTGCTGATCTTGAGGTAGCCTGTGCTCATTGGCGGCCACAGAACTTTATTTATGCTCTTTTGCCATAACCGATGGCAATTAAGACCTAAAGTAAATATGCTGTATTATTGTCATCAACTGGTTAATACCTGCAACTACTGTAAGCGGCGCTTGAAATGTGGCAGAACCATGTAACATCTGGGCACAGCTTGCATGAATAAGCATATTAGGATGCACCATACAGCTGAATGGAGGGCCCACTTGACCCATAGAGAAAAACAGCTGGTTAACTATACTTTCTTTACTGTCCCAGTAGCTGCATCTTCCTGTTCTAAATCTCATTTCACTGCATAAATAAAAAATACATCCTATAAGGGAAGCTACATACTGTGCCCTTACAATATAAAGGCCCCAGAAGTCACAATGACTTTTAAAGACGTTTCTGTGATGAGACATAAAAAACAAGGGAGAATGCTCCTAAGTGCATAAATGACTGAGTAATGAGCCAAAGGGAAACAAAGTACCAGCAAACTAGATTGTGGGCACCATCAAAGTATGCTTATGTAACGATCGGTGAAGCACAGAGAGGTCTGATTACCGGTG
The DNA here is from genome assembly GCF_040937935.1 of Hyperolius riggenbachi. NCBI lineage: Eukaryota > Metazoa > Chordata > Amphibia > Anura > Hyperoliidae > Hyperolius > Hyperolius riggenbachi. Next base: position 275,776,864 of record NC_090651.1, read on the forward strand.
ATCTGCAGTATCACGGGGAATACAGACGTATACCAGATTATAAGTGATCTGCAGTATCACCGATAATCTGATATACTAGCTAACCTCTGTTCACCTGAGTAGAGTGTAGTGTTTTGGTGTAACAGTAACACTTTGAGGACGAGCCTCAGCGCAGTCAGAAGTACTACGCAGATTCCTTCTGCAGACCTGAGCTCTCCAAGACGGGAGGAGTCAGACTGACAGTAGGAAGGATTGTCTGAAAGTGACACTCAGGAGGAGGTGCCACTGACAGGACGGGGAACCGCCTCCAATAGTGAGGTCGGTTCTCGAGGTCGGACAAGCCAGGTCGTACACACACGGACAGATAAAGTACAAGATCAGGAGGCAGAGGCGGAGTCAAAATACAAGCAGGGTTCGGCAACAGAGTATCAGAAATATCGAGGTACAAGATCAGAAGGCAGAGGCGGAGTCTAAGTACAGGCGGGGTTCGACAACAGAGTATCAGAAATATCGAGGTACAAGATCAGAGTTTCAGGTGGATGGTCAGGCAGGCAAATAGGTCATAACAGATAATCACAGTCAAACTAGTACTTTAGCTATCAACAAAATCTAGCTAAGTGTAGGATTACAGCTCCAGCTGGTCCCGGCACACTTGTGGATCTGACTACGGATCTGGGTGCTCCCACGTATGTGATCGCAACGCCAGACACCAAAGGAATGACCAGGTAGTAGTATATATACCCAGGTGTCCCCCCCCAGCACCTCCCTAAGTGCTGGACCAATGACGAGTGGAGCTAGAGTCAGCTGACCAGCCTGGTCAGCTGACTCCTTCCTGGGTGCCATAAATCTTCTGCTTGAGTTCGCGCGCGCGCGTCACTCTAACACCAGAGGGACTACGAGTCCCAGCCACAGCAGCCCCGTTCTGCGGTGTCTCCGCAGCGGGGGCATGCACGCTAACCGCCGCGTCCAACGCGGCGGTTTCTCCGCGCTCCATGGGTCCTTGCACGGAGACAGCCGCCTCATGCTGAGAGGAGGCGGCTGCCTCTCCGTGTGTGGAAACACCGTGCGCGGAAAGAGCCGCCTGCCGCTGGCTCATGGCGGCGGCTCTTCCCCGTTTTCTTACAGCTTATAGCTGTTTATTTAAGGCTGTTTGAAATGCATACAAGCATATTGGTGTAGTTTTGGACAATATGTTGCAATGTCCTTTCTCAAGCTCTATGAACCTGCCACTAACAGTTCACAGGAAAAATCACTCAGTTTATACGTTCACCACCATGTACCAGCCAATCATAGGTCTGCATTTCAAATCAGCCAATCAAAGTAGGTCCGAGCAGGGCCGGGCCGATGCAGAGGCAAGAGAGGCTACAGCCTCAGGGCACAGTGTAGGAGGGGGCACACAACTTTCTCAGCTATCATTTCCCTATTGTGTTTAAAGCAGAGAGAAACAAGAAAAGGGGATACATTGCAGTGACTGCAAACCAAATAACTAGAGATTAAGGTGTTGGGGGGCCTGGGGAGCCTCTTAGTCTAACAGAAATCAGTGTATGACGGCTGGGGTGGGAGGATGGGGGGGGGAGCACTTTAGTGTCTCAGCCTTGGGTGCTGGAGGACCTTGTCCCAGCTCTTGGTCCGAGGCCAGACGGACCTGATAGGAAACTAATTATTTGTATACAAGTGTATTGACGGCCAATAGCAGCAGACTCACCCCATCTCACTTCCACTCAATGCAGATACCGATACATGGCGCCACACCCCCCAGGGCTCCATCATGCTTCGATGGGTTGATCTTGATCTGATTGATGGATCTTCCCTGCTGGCTGCTGTTAATGCTGTGACAAGATATCACCCATCATAGCCCAAAATATATGCTTAGTTCTACCTCCTGTGGACTAGGCCACACAACTGGAAAGTAGTGACCAGGATGCTCTGACCAAGGGACCTGGGGGCTTAGGAAGAGGGGGAGGTACTGATGGATATGAAGACATGTGGATACAAAGGACGTGCCAAGCCCAAAGGCAATTTTACCCACTTGCTGTAACACTTACCGCAGTGGTCTCCCGCGGGCTTCCCAGGTGCGCTCCCTTGTGCGCACGCGCGGGGGCTCTCTGGGTCTTCTCTGCTCACTTCCGACTCGGTGTATGGCGTTGTGCGATGCGCACATGCGCATAAAGTGTTGCGTGCGCGCGCACAGTGCTGCGCGTACGCATAGTGTTACACGCGCATGTGCAGAGTGTTACACGCGCTAATTTCGCCGCCAAGGCTCACTATATAAGCAGCACTGCCCTCCACTGCAGTGCTGCTCGTTCTGACAGCTTGGCTAGCCTTTTGGTGAACCGTTGTTCCTGTCCTGTTTGAATTCTGATCTGATCTCCTGTTGTGACCTTGGCCTGTGACCCCGACTACTGCTGATCTCCTCCTGCCCTGACCTTTGTCTCTGTTTCCTGGACTACTGCAGTTTGCCACCTGCCCCGACCTCTGGCTTGTGACCCCGACCTCCGTAAAACGCTGCCTGCCCTGGACCATTGGATTCCGTCTGACCAAGTCTACTACACAACTAGTGTCACTGTTCTCCTGACCACTTGCTGAGGTAATCCCAGTAGTGACCTGGTGGGCACTAGGCAGCGAAGTTCTGCACTTCTCTCAAGGGGGTGCAGTCCTGCACTCCCCTCAAGGGGGTGTGGGTGAAGACACGTGGTCACTTAGATCCCACTACTGGGTAACACCTCTTCCTTCGTGGAAAGGTCAACAGAGACTGAAGATCTACCCTGAAGACATAACAGTAATGAGCAGCCAGGATGGACACTAGTGGAAGTCATTCTCCGGTGGAGATTCTCTATGAACTGGTTACTCAATTGCGGGTTTCTGTGGACGAAGTTCAGAGAGAATATCAAGAGATTCGTGACCAGCTCCGTGCCTCTATGCCTGCTGGAAGTCCTGCTCCTCCTTCAGTTTCCGCTCCTGCGGCTTCCACTCCAACCAATGACGAGCCAGTTCCAGCCCCTGTAGAGGGAGCTTCTTCCCTTCCACCCGTGCCCAGATTGCCATTGCCAGAGCGATTTTCAGGAGATCGATTTAAGTTGCAATGGTTTCAGAGGGCTTGCCATCTCCACTTTTCTTTACTACCTCGGACTTACGTCAATGAAGAGATTAAGGTGGGAGCAGTTATCTCTCTCCTACAAGGGGAACCCCAGGCATGGACCCTTCGCTTAGTAGAACAGCGTCACCCAGCTCTACAAAGTCTTAACACTTTCTTTGAAGCCATGGCAGAGATCTTCGATGATCCTGGAAGGGCGGCATCTGCTGAAAATGCTCTCCAGTCCCTTCGACAAGGAAGGAGACCTATAGAAGACTATGTGATGGAGTTTCGCCGCTGGGAGGCGGTGGTCACCTGGGATGATTCCACTTTGAGTATCCAACCTGCCAGGGTTGGGGTCCCGGATTCTTTAAAGGATCTTGTCCGCCTCTCCATACAGATTGACAGGCGACTGAGAGAGAGACGTGCTGAGAGATCTGGATCTGATAGACCAGCCTGGAATCTGCCTAATTCAAAACCCTTGTCTGTTCCTGTATCTCCTGCTCCCGCAATGTTAGATGAACCTGAGCCTATGCAAATAGGTCTTGCCCGACCCGCTATTTCACAAGAAGAGAGACAACGCCGGAGATCATCCAACTTATGTATGTACTGCGGGGCCTCTGGATACTTCCGTAACAACTGCCCAATCAGACCTTCGGGTGAGCTTGAGTTTATGGTGTGTGCAAGTGGTTAACCTGTTTCACCGCTTGCCTCTTCTCATGTTCCGCTCACCCTCTCGTTACAGGGGCCGCACGGAAGGATCGTCACGATTGAGGCCATCATGGCTTCGGGAGCCTGTTCTTGTTTCCTGGATGTCCAACTAGCACAACAACTTCAGCTCCCTATCTGTCGTAAGAACCAGCCTCTGGCCATCCAGCTGGCAGATGGATCTGCTATCTGCTCCGGTCCTATCATTTCAGAGACTGTACCACTTCTTGTTACCATTCAAGGAGAGCATCAAGAATACTTGAGTTTTGATGTACTGCCTTCCCCGTTGTTTCCTGTCATCCAGGGAATGCCTTGGTTGAGAACTCCTAATCCTGTCATCAACTGGGTCTCTTGAGAAGTATCGAATTATTGTCTACGCTCCTGTTTTCCTCGAGCGGGATCCTTGTTCTGTCTGAACTCTCCAAAGAAGGACATGATCCCGGTGGCCTATCATAACTTCCTGGATGTCTTTGACAAATCCAAGGTGGATGTCCTTCCACCTCATCGTCCATATGACTGTCCTATCGACCTCCAACCAGGAGCTCCCATCTCTTTTGGAAGGACCTACCCTCTCTCGGAACCTGAGACTCAGATCCTTAAGGAATACATAGAGGAGAATCTTAAGAAAGGATTCATTCAGCCTTCCACGTCTCCAGCTGGAGCAGGGATCTTTTTTGTAGAGAAAAAGGATGGTTCTCTTCGTCCCTGCATCGATTATCGTGATATCAATAAGATTACCATCAAGAATCGTTACCCTCTTTCTCTAATGCCTGATTTATTCCAGAGACTCCGTTCTGCCTGTATCTTTTCTAAACTTGACCTGAGAGGGGCTTACAATCTGATCAGGATTCGCAAGGGGGATGAGTGGAAGCACTGGCGTAGGGGCCACGGTCGCAGCAGTCGCCTGTGCGACAGGGCCCGGGGCCCTCAAGGGCCCGCTCATCCTCCCAGCGTGCCTCCCTTCCACTTTGCTTCCGGCTTCTAAAAACGTGGGTACGCATGACAGCGCAGCCACCCGCTCTGCTGATGCTATAGTCGGGCCTCTGCATTGCTCACTCATCCCGACTCACTCTCACATTCATGCTGCCCGGCCCGCTCTGCACTGTATCAGATCTCTGTGGCTTTAGATCCCCTGCAAGTGGGGGAGGGGCGCTTTGCACAGCACAGACTTCAGTCGGGACTCGGGAGACTTTGTGGCCGTTCCAGAGTAGCTGCTTTCTATCTGGTCTGGACTGGACAGGCATGATGGGATCAGCGACAGCCAGGATTCATGCAGCTGCAGCCGCGGAGAGAGTGTGGGATGTTCCTCCCTCAAGTAAAGTTCAAAGGCTGCCTGCTGGGGTGAAGTATTCACTTATTCTTTGCTGCTGGGGGGAGGGAAGAGGGTGACAAAGTGTGTGTATGTGTGGTGCAGAGTGTGTGTATGTGTGGTGCAGTGTGTACGTGTGTGTGCCAGTGTGTGTGTGTATGTGTGTGCCAGAGTGTGGTGTGTATGTGTGTACCAGAGTGTGTGTATGTGTGTGTGTACCAGAGTGTGTGTATGTGTGTGTGTGCCAGAGTGTGTATGTGTGTGCCAGAGTGTGTATGTGTGTGCCAGAGTGTGTATGTGTGTGCCAGAGTGTGTATGTGTGTGCCAGAGTGTGTGTACCAGAGTGTGTGTGTGTGTGTGTCCACTGTGTGTGTTTTAAAGGCATGCTTTCTGGGGAAGGGGGGAATGTTGTTGGGGGAGAGGTTATTACCCAGTCCAAGGGCTCCTTGGGAGAAGCACCCTTAATGCTGGGTACACACCATGCGTTTTCCCGCTTGATCCGTGGGTCGATTGCGATCAATTCGATTATTTCCGACGTGCCTGATTCAGGTTTTGATCGTTCCTGCGGTCGATTTGCATGTTAAGTATGCAAAATCGACGGCAGGAACGATCGAAACCCGAATCAAGCATGTCGGAAATAATCGAATCGATCCCGATCGACCCGCGGATCGAGCGGGAAAACGCATGGTGTGTACCCAGCATTAGGGGAAGGGTGGTAGGCCATAAGAGCTACACTTTATGGGGGGGTAGGGATTGACCTGGGGTGTGGCCTATGCTGAGGGGCGGGGTTTAGGGCACCAGAAATTCTGTGCCTACAGGCTCCTAAATGGTAAATCCGGTCCTGCTCCTGGCTATTTAAGGGGGGGCCTGGGTCCAAAGTTTGCATCGGGGCCCCGAGGTTTGTAGTTACGCCACTGAGTGGAAGACTGCTTTCCGTTCTCGCTTTGGCCACTTCAAGGACTTGATGATGCCCTTCGGCTTATGTACTGCTCCTGCTATGTTCCAACACTTCGTCAATGACATCTTTCTTGACTACATCGACAACTTCATGGTAGTCTATCTTGACGACATACTTATTTTCTCTCCTTCTCAAGAGGAGCATCGTAATTATGTAAAAAAGGTCCTGGCCCGCCTCCGTATCCATAGTTACATTGATATTTTGGTTGAAAAAAGACATACGTCCATCAAGTTCAACCAGTACAAAGTACAACTCCAGCCTGCTCCCTCACATATCCCTGTTGATCCAGAGGAAGGCAAAAAAAACCCTTACAAGGCATGGTCCAATTAGCCCCAAAAGGGAAAAATTCCTTCCCAACTCCAGATGGCAATCAGATAAAATCCCTGGATCAACATCATTAGGCATAACCTAGTAATTGTAGCCATGGATGTCTTTCAACGCAAGGAAAGCATCTAAGCACCCTTTAAATGCAGGTATAGAGTTTGCCATAACGACTTCCTGTGGCAATGCATTCCACATCTTAATCACTCTTACTGTAAAGAACCCTTTCCTAAATAAATGGCTAAAACGTTTTTCCTCCATGCGCAGATCATGTCCTCTAGTCCTTTGAGAAGGCCTAGGGACAAAAAGCTCATCCGCCAAGCTATTATATTGCCCTCTGATGTATTTATACATGTTAATTAGATCTCCTCTAAGGCGTCTTTTCTCTAGACTAAATAAACCCAGTTTATCTAACCTTTCTTGGTAAGCGAGACCTTCCATTCCACGTATCAATTTTGTTGCTCGTCTCTGCACCTGCTCTAAAACTGCAATATCTTTTTTGTAATGTGGTGCCCAGAACTGAATTCCATATTCCAGATGTGGCCTTACTAGAGAGTTAAACAGGGGCAATATTATGCTAGCATCTCGAGTTTTTATTTCCCTTTGAATGCATCCCAAAATTTTGTTAGCTTTAGCTGCAGCGGCTTGGCATTGAGTATGATTATTTAACTTGTTGTCGATGAGTACTCCTAAGTCCTTCTCCAAGTTTGATGTCCCCAACTGTATCACATCTATTTTGTATGGTGCTAGACCATTGGTACGACCAAAATGCATGACTTTACATTTGTCAACATTGAATTTCATCTGCCATGTATGTGCCCATATAGCCATCCTATCCAGATCCTGTTGCAATATGACACTATCTTCCTGAGAGTTGATCATTCTGCACAATTTTGTATCATCTGCAAAAATAGCAACATTGCTCACTACTGCATCCAGTAGGTCATTAATAAATAAATTGAAGAGCACTGGACCCAGTACAGACCCCTGTGGGACCCCACTGCTAACAGTCTCCCATTTTGAGTACGATCCATTGACCACAACTCTTTGTTTTCTGTCCATTAGCCAGTTCCCTATCCATGCACACAAACTCTTCCCCAGTCCTTGCATCCTCAACTTTTGCACCAGACTTCTGTGGGGAACAGTGTTGAAGGCCTTTGCAAAGTCCAAGTATATCACATCTACAGCATTCCCAATATCCATATTAGCATTCACTACCTCATAAAAGCTGAGCATGTTAGTCAAACAGGACCTGTCTTTAGTAAACCCATGTTGATGCTGAGAAATAAGATTATTTTCTACTATGAAGTCATGTATAGTATCTCTTAGTAACCCCTCAAATAGTTTGCATACAACTGATGTTAAGCTTACAGGTCTATAATTTCCTGGATCTGATTTTTTGCCCTTCTTAAATAATGGGAAAACGTGGGCTGTACGCCAATCCACTGGGACTCTGCCAGTTGCAAGAGAGTCACAAAAGATAAGATAAAGGGGTTTAGATATAACTGAACTTAATTCCCTTAGGACCCGAGAATGCATGCCATCCGGGCCAGGTGCCTTGTCTATTTTTAATTTATTTAGTCTTGCCTTCACTTCTTCCTGCGTTAAGTATTTAATATTACAGTTAGAAGATTGAGACTCTTCTGCCTCTGTAATTTGCAACAGTGCTGTTTCCTTTGTGAAGACAGAAGCAAAGAAGGCATTTAATAACTCTGCCTTACCTTGGTCATCCACCATTGAGTTCCTACCCTCATCCTTTAGGAGTCCTATACAGTCAACCTTTCTTTTTTTAGAGTTGATGTACTTGTAAAACTTTTTTGGGTTAGATTTGATATCCCTAGCGATTTGATTTTCAGCTTCGATCTTCGCCAGCCTAATTTCTTTTTTACAATTTTTATTGCACTTTTTATAATTGCTTAGTGCAACCTCGGTCCCCTCTTGTTTTAGGACCTTATAGGCATTTCTTTTCCTCTTCATTTTATCTCTAACCTTTCTATTCATCCATAGAGGCCTTTTTTTATTCCTAGACATTTTGTTTCCATATGGGATATACTACTACAATATTGATTGAGAATAAGTTTAAAAGCTTGCCATTTCCCTTCAGTGTAGTTCTTATGTGGCCTCATGTGAGACTTGTGCCCATTCTAAGAATGCTCGTGCTCGACCTTGGGGTCTCCTAAATCCTCTCCCTGTTCCAACTCAACCATGGAAAAATATCCCTATGGATTTTGTGGTGGACTTGCCTCCCTCTTAAGGGTTCACTACTATTCTAGTCGTTGTAGACCGAGTTTTCAAGATGAAGGCCCATTTCCTGCCTTTCAAACGCATTCCGTCTGCTGCAGAAACTGCTCAAACCTTTATCAGGGACATCGTCCGACTCCATGGATTACATTAGATGTTTTACCTCAGTTTCTCAAGACGACTGGTATCCTCTGTTGGCTACCGCGGAATTTGTCTACAACAATTCCATTGTCTACAACAACATCATACCTCTACTCGAGTAGCAGTCTCCTTTTTCATCAATTATGGTTTTCATCCTTCATTTTTACCAGAATTCGACTTCTCTCCTGTCTGTCCTGGAGTGCAGGAGAGAATTTCAGCCATGAAGAACAATTTCAATAATGTTCATAGCGCTTTAAAGCAAGGTCAGGAAAGGGGAAAAAAGTTTGCTGGTCGGCTCCGTAAGGAGAGTCCAGTCTTAACTCCAGGAGATCTTGTCTGGCTTTCCACTTCCAATCTCAAGCTTCGCTGACCCTCCCAAAAACTTGCTCCCAGATTTATTGGTCCTTTTCCTGTATTGAAACAGATCAATCCAGTGGCTTTTAAATTGTCTCTTCCTGCTTCCCTCCGTGTGCATCCCAGTTTCCATGTCTCTTACCTGAAGAAAATGATTCCAAACACCTTTCCTGGTCGTTCTTCTGATCCACCGCAACCAGTTCTTATTGATGGCCTGGAAGAGTTTGAGGTGGAGAAGATTCTGGACAGTAGGAGGACGTGTGTGAGTGCTAGTGTTGGGCGAACATCTAGATGTTCGGGTTCGGGCCGAACAGGCCGAACATGGCCGCGATGTTCGGGTGTTCGACCCGAACTCCGAACATAATGGAAGTCAATGGGGACCCGAACTTTTGTGGTTTGTAAAGCCTCCTTACATGCTACATACCCCAAATTTACAGGGTATGTGCACCTTGGGAGTGGGTACAAGAGGAAAAAAAATTTAGCAAAAAGAGCTTATAGTTTTTGAGAAAATCGATTTTAAAGTTTCAAAGGGAAAACTGTCTTTTAAATGCGGGAAATGTCTGTTTTCTTTGCACAGGTAACATGCTTTTTGTCGGCATGCAGTCATAAATGTAATACATATAAGAGGTTCCAGGAAAAGGGACCGGTAATGCTAACCCAGCAGCAGCACACGTGATGGAACAGGAGGAGGGTGGCGCAGGAGGAGAAGGCCACGCTTTGTGAGACACAACAACCCAGGCCTTGCATGAGGACAAAAAGCGTGCGGATAGCATGCTTTGTACCGCCATGTAGTCATAAATGTAATAAAGATAAGAGGTTCCATAAACAGGGACCGGCAACGGTAACCCAGCAGCAGCAGCAGCAGCAGCAGCACACGTGATGGAACAGGAGGAGGCGCAGGAGGAGAAGGCCACGCTTTGTGAGACACAACAACCCAGGCCTTGCATGAGGACAAAAAGCGTGCGGATAGCATGCTTTGTACCGCCATGTAGTCATAAATGTAATAAAGATAAGAGGTTCCATAAACAGGGACCGGCAACGGTAACCCAGCAGCAGCAGCAGCAGCAGCAGCACACGTGATGGAACAGGAGGAGGCGCAGGAGGAGAAGGCCACGCTTTGTGAGACACAACAACCCAGGCCTTGCATGAGGACAAAAAGCGTGCGGATATAGCAGCAATGCTTTTTGCCGCCATGCAGTCATAAATGTAATACAGATGAGAGGTTCAATAAACAGGGACCGGAAACGCTAAACCATCCCAGATGTTCATCGGTCATGTTACTTGGTTGGGGTCCAGGAGTGTTGCGTAGTCGTTTCCAATCCAGGATTGATTCATTTTAATTTGAGTCAGACGGTCTGCATTTTCTGTGGAGAGGCGGATACGCCGATCTGTGATGATGCCTCCGGCAGCACTGAAACAGCGTTCCGACATAACGCTGGCTGCCGGGCAAGCCAGCACCTCTATTGCGTACATTGCCAGTTCGTGCCAGGTGTCTAGCTTCATGCCCGGTTTCAGGTCCAGCGGTGCCAGCCACAAATCCGTCTGTTCCTTTATTCCCCTCCAAATTTCCTCCCCTGTGTGCTGCTTATCCCCAAGGCAGATCAGCTTCAGCAACGCTTGCTGACGCATGCCAACAGCTGTGCTGCACTGCTTCCACGATCCTACTGCTGCTGGTGCTGGGTTAGCATTTCCGGATGAGGTACAGCTTTGAGATGCGTTGGAGGAGAAGGAGTCAGAGAGGTAGGTGCTGCTGTTGTTATCCAGCTGTTTGCGGCGTGGGCAACACCCGCGCCGTAGCAGGTGAGGAATCGCTGCCAGGCTCCACAAGGTTCACCCAGTGCGCGGTAAGGGAGATGTATCGACCCTGGCCGAACGCACTCGTCCAGGTGTCAGTGGTGAGGTGAACCTTGCAGGCAACGGCATTCTTCAAGCTTCGGGTTATTTAGCTGACCACGTGCTCATGCAACTCAGGCACTGCAGAGCGCGCAAAGTGGTAGCGGCTGGGAACCACGTAACGTGGGATGGCCACTGACATCATGCCCTTGAAGCTGTTTGTCTCCACCACTCGATATGGCAGCATTTCGCAGGCCAGAAGCTTGGCTATGCTGGCTGGCTGTTACTGCCACGGCCCGGGGGTCATTTGCTGGCAATTTCCTCTTGTGCTCAAACATCTCAGAGACAGACAACTCAACCGTAGCGCTGCACACCGAAGGGCTGTTGGTTGTTGTGTTTGATGAACACTGGGAGACCTCAAGAGCACTAGTCCGGAAAGTGACAGTGTCAGCATTGTCTGATGTTTGTGAATGTTGTGAACCACGCAATGGCTGGGCTACTGCTGCTGCTGAGGCGGGTCTGGTGGTGAGTCTGGTGAACCCAAGGGAGGCAGTGTTGCTGGTGGTACCCTGTCCTGCTGCGTTTGCCCACAGAGTGGGATGTTTGGATAGAATGTGGCGGCTCATGCTGGTGGTGGAGAGGTTGTTAATACTTTTCCCCCTGCTCAGGCGGGTCTTGCACACCTTGCAAATCGCCATGGTAACATCCTCAGTGCAGTCTTCAAAGAAAGCCCAGACTTTAACTGGCTGAGGACTCGGACCTCGTGCGTGATGTGCTGGTGCTGCTTAACCCACTGCTGGACGCTTGAGAGGTCATCCAAGTAATTATCTGGTCCTGTTCTTTTGGATCTGTGAGGGTTGTTGTCCTGGACAACATGGGCAGTATTGAGTGGGTTTTCTTGGGTGCTCCCCTGTGGCCTGTACGTGAACCGTCAGGGGAAACACCTCTTCCCTTGCCCCTCCCTCTTTCACCGGATTTCTTCCTCATTTCACTTATCCTTAAAGTACACGCTGACTGGCAGCAGTACAGTGGCAGTACAGAAATGCTATACAGTGGTGGGTGAGCGGTGTACCACTATTGTCAGCAGTGACACAGAGCACAATGCTATACAGTGGCGGGTGAGCGGTGTACTACTGTTCCCAGCAGACACAGAGTGGAAGTAAACACAATGCTATATAGTGTGGCTGAGCCGTGTACACAGAGTGGCATTAAACACAATGCTATATAGTCTGCTATATAGTCACCCCGAACAGGGTGATGTTCTGCAGAACCCAAACAGTGGCAAACACTGTTCGCCCAACACTACTGGGAGGGAACGCAGATTTTAGTACCTAAACACACGATACAACATGTTTTCCGGGGTCGGACTCTGAGGCACATACAGATGGTCCCGATCATCATCCTCATCATACAACTCTTCTCCTGAGTCTGACCCACCCACTACCTCTGCCACCCCAACATCCCCAGACACAGACCCCTCATCGTCCTCAACATTAACTTGGGATGCTGGCCTGAGCCAGACCTCCTCCTCCACATCAGGCCCCATCATCTCCTCAATGGCAGCCCTCATTAATCGCTCTGGCGACGGACTGATGGACACAACGTTCTCCTCCGGGGAGGGCTGCTGCTGACCACTGGCTGCTGGGGTGGATGCTATAGCTTGCGTGGGGCGTTGGCTGTTGCTGTTGTTGGGAGTGCTGCTCACAGCGGAGGTCTCTGGGGAACTCATGTTGAGCTCATATAGTGGTTGACGGTGAGTGGAGTATTACTGATCCCAGCAATATACACACTGACTGGCAGAGTACGCAATGCTATATAGTGTGGCTGAGCGGTGTACACAGAGTGGCAGTAAACACAATGCTATATAGTCTGGCTGAGCGAGCGGTGTACTACTGTTCCCAGCAGAATCAGAGTGGCAGTAAACAATGGTATATAGTCTGGCTGAGCGGTGTACACAGAGTGTCAGTAAACAATGGTATATAGTCTGGCTGAGCGAGCGGTGTACTACTGTTCCCAGCAGAATCAGAGTGGCAGTAAACAATGGTATATAGTCTGGCTGAGCGAGCGGTGTACTACTGTTCCCAGCAGAATCAGAGTGGCAGTAAACAATGGTATATAGTCTGGCTGAGCGGTGTACACAGAGTGTCAGTAAACAATGGTATATAGTCTGGCTGAGCGAGCGGTGTACTACTGTTCCCAGCAGAATCAGAGTGGCAGTAAACAATGGTATATAGTCTGGCTGAGCGGTGTACACAGAGTGTCAGTAAACAATGGTATATAGTCTGGCTGAGCGGTGTACACACAATGCTATATAGTCTGCTATATAGTGTCAGTAAACAATGGTATATAGTCTGGCTGAGCGAGCGGTGTACTACTGTTCCCAGCAGAATCAGAGTGGCAGTAAACAATGGTATATAGTCTGGCTGAGCGGTGTACACAGAGTTTCAGTAAACAATGGTATATAGTCTGGCTGAGCGGTGTACACAGAGTGTCAGTAAACAATGGTATATAGTCTGGCTGAGCGGTGTACACAGAGTGGCAGTAAACACAATGCTATATAGTCTGGCTGAGCGAGCGGTGTACTACTGTTCCCAGCAGAATCAGAGTGGCAGTAAACAATGGTATATAGTCTGGCTGAGCGGTGTACACAGAGTGTCAGTAAACAATGGTATATAGTCTGGCTGAGCGGTGTACACAGAGTGTCAGTAAACAATGGTATATAGTCTGGCTGAGCGGTGTACACAGAGTGGCAGTAAACACAATGCTATATACTCTGGCTGAGCGAGCGGTGTACTACTGTTCCCAGCAGACACAGAACAGTAAACAGAATGCTATATAGTGTGGCTGAGCGAGCGGTGTACCACTATTCCCAGCAGACACAGAACAGTAAACAGAATGCTATATAGTGTGGCTGAGCGAGCGGTGTACCACTATTCCCAGCAGACACAGAACAGTAAACAGAATGCTATATAGTGTGGCTGAGCGAGCGGTGTACCACTATTCCAAACAGACACAGAACAGTGAACAGAATGCTATATAGTGTGGCTGAGCGAGCGGTGTACCACTATTCCCAGCAGACACAGAGTGGCAGTAAACAGAATGCTATATAGTGTGGCTGAGCGAGGTACACAGAGTGGCAGTAAACAGAATGCTATATAGTGTGGCTGAGCAAGCGGTGTACTACTATTCCCAGCAGACACAGAGTGGCAGTAAACAGAATGCTATATAGTGTGGCTGAGCGAGGTACACAGAGTGGCAGTAAACAGAATGCTATATAGTGTGGCTGAGCAAGCGGTGTACTACTGTTCCCAGCAGTGACACAATGACAGGGGGGACCCTGGCTAGCGTGGCTGGAGCGCGAACTACCCTGCCTGCCTACCCAAAGCTAAACCCACAGACAAATGGCGGAGATATGACGTGGTTCGGGTATTTATTTACCCGAACCACGTGACCGTTCGGCCAATCAGAGCGCGTTCGGGTCCGAACCACGTGACCCGTTCGGCCAATCACAGCGCTAGCCGAACGTTCGGGGAACGTTCGGTCATGCGCTCTTAGTTCGGCCATGTGGCCGAACGGTTTGGCCGAGCACCGTCAGGTGTTCGGCCGAACTCGAACATCACCCGAACAGGGTGATGTTCTGCAGAACCCGAACAGTGGCGAACACTGTTCGCCCAACACTAGTGAGTGCGTGCGCGCGGCGGACATGCCTGATGGGTGCGTGCGCGGCGGACGTGCGTGCGGTGGGTGGGCTGAAACAGACCTAGCCCGTTTTTAAACGGACTAAGGTCACTAGTTTATTCATAAAAGCGCTCAGGAAACCACTTTCCAAAGCGCCTTTTCAAGCGCTTTGCGATTTCCCTATGCTTTCTATTGAATCACAAATTCTCAGAAAATGGTGCAAGAGCCACATTTGCGATTCAGTAGAAAGTGCATCGCTCATGTGAGAACACTCACATTTAGCATCATGGCCCTAGTGCTTTTAAAGCGATTTTTAAAATCGCCATCGGTTAAAAAAGAGCAAAATTGCACTTAGTGTGAACAAGCCCTATAAGATGTGATTCACACTACAAGAGCTTTTAAAGTGCTAGAGATTTTAAAAGTTCTTGCTAATGCAATGCTATGGGGGATTTTTACAAAATCGTATCGCTCCAGTGTAAGCACACACATAGCATAACATTAGCAAGAGCTTTTAAAATCGCAAAGAGCATAGAAAAGATCTTGTAGTGTGAACGAACCCTTAATGTAATATATTAGCCAGGGCAAGCATCCACCATTAGCTGGTTGACTTAAAATATTTTTTTATACTAAAACATCTGTGGAAGTAGTATTTTTAACACTATGTAGATTTTTTGTTTGTTGCATTCCTCGAGCATAATATTATTGCAAATGGTATCCAGTATTGTATTCATATGCCTTACAACTGCCATCATAATAAATGTATTTTTGTTGACAGAACCCAGTCATATCAATATTTTGAAAACTATGCAATTTTTTTTTTCAGTTCGCCTTTGCCCAAATGTTTTTTTTAACTGTGCCTCATTTTCTTGCAATAAGGCCTATCTAGGTCTATCATGTTACTATTACAAAAACTATCATTTTTAAGTTTCTTCTTTGCATTTACACAAATACAAAAATGTTTATTTGTAATCAGGCTTTTTTGGTCTACTTATCCATTGCTTATTTTTCAAATGCTATACACTGTAGGAAGTCATATGATTTACAGCTGCTGAAATGACATTTTATAACAACAGTATATCATTTTTTTTCTGTATGGAAATACTATTTTGTACCAAAAGTTTATCATTTTTTGTATGATCTACCTCTGACGTATCAATATTTCATATCCTGTATCCTGAGTTTTCTTTTTAACTCCAATAGTTTGTCTTTACCTCTCTGATATTTTTAATATTGCGTAATTTGTTCAGTACATTCCCATTTTGACAATATTCTTTTATCTATGTAGTACCATTTTTTTGGCAACCATATAGTGCAATGCGAGATAGCTGGATGCAGTATAATTATTTTGCATGGATAAGAAAGCGATGCCTGTTACAGAAGAGGAGCTAGCAGTGAGCAGTATGGCAGGTGGATTGAGATGCATTGTAGAGCATTGTTGCATATTAGGGACATTTTGCCTGTTAATTTTAAAGCAAAATTGTCAGATGATAAGCAGGTGGTTGTGTGAGGAGACAGAGGATGAAGTGAGAGGAATTTAATATCTTGCAAAGATGTTTAGGGTTGCAGAGCAAGGAGAAATATGACTGGATTGTAGAGAAGAGCAACCCCAGCAGCTTTGGCACTTTTTTCTTATTGACCTGAAGAATCGGATAAGACCTGCGAAACATGTTGTCCCTTGGTGTGCATAAAACTAATAACAACCATTTATACAATTTGTATTTATTACTTATTGTATTTGTAAAGCGCCAACATATTGCACAGCGCTGGACATTAGAGATGGCTCAAACCTCCAATTTTCGGTTCGCGAACTTCAAACTTTTTGAACCGCAATAGACTTCAATGGGGAGGCGAACTTTGAAAACTAGAAACATTTATGCTGGCCACAAATTGATGGAAAAGATGTTTCAAGGGGTCTAACATCTGAGTTTTTGCATGGCGGAGTGGGATACATGCCAAAAGTCCCGGGGAAAAATCAGGATTTGACTCACAGCAGCATTTTAAGGGCAGAAATCACATTGCATGCTAAATTGGAGGCCTAAAGTGCTTTAAAACATCTTGCATGTGTATACATCAATCAGGTAGTGTAATTAGTGTACTGCTTCACACTGACAGACCAAACTCACTGTGTAACGCACCACACACAGCTGTTTGTGTATTGACGGCCGTGCTGAACTGGTGCGCACCATGGCGAGAGTGCAGGTGATGGCGGCTTTCCAGCCCATATGGTCGCTGGGCTAAGGTAGCTCAATGACAGAACAGTGACTGTCCAGCTGATCGAATTTGGTCTGTCCACAATGAAGCAACAACCTTATTATCTTGAGTGTGAGACACTCATATAGCCGACGGTCATTGCTTCATTGTGATACGCTAGCCCCTTCACCGTGGCAAGGTAACGATCATGAAGGAGAATTGACACATGTACATGCCTTTTGTTTTGTTGTCGCAGCTGCAGTGCAGCCAGAAAAATTAGGCAGGCATGTACACGCATTATTATAGCGGCCGCTGCTAGCAGGGGCCTTAAAAATTGCAGGAATCCGCCTGGAGTCCTGGACCATGTTGGTGGTGGCAGAGAAGGCAGTCAAGCGGCCTGCAGGCAGAGATGCTGTGTGGGGAGCGACTTAGTCATGGGGCAGGCAAGCAGAAATGCTGTGTGTGGGGACTGACTTAGTCTTCGGGCGGGCAGTAGCCCTCCGGGATGCATGCCTCATTCATTTTGATAAAGGTGAGGTACTGAACATTTTTGTGACCTAGGCGACTTCTCTTCTCAGTGACAATGCCTCTAGCTGCACTGAAGGTCCTTTCTGACAGGAGGCTTGAGGCAGGGCAAGACAGAAGTTGGATGGCAAATTGTGACAGCTCTGGCTACAGGTCAAGCCTGCGCACCCAGTAGTCTTGGGGTTCATCACTGCTCACAGTGTCTACATCCACTACAGGCCAGGTAGTCGACTACCTGCCGGTCGAGGCGTTGGTGGAGGGTGGATACGGAAGATGGACTAAAGAATGTCCACATGTCCAACATCCACATGAGATCGCTAGAGCGTCCTGTCCTTGCCTGCGTGGACATGGGAGGAGGAGAAAGATTACTGGCAGTGGCACCTTTATTCCGTTGTGCTGTGACATCACCCTTAAATGCACTGTAAAGCATAGTTGCCAGCTTGTTCTGCAAGTGCTGCATACTTTCTGCCATCTGGTGATTTGGAAATATCTCCACCACTTTGTGCCTATACCAAGGGTCTAGTAGCGTGGCCACCCAGTACAGCTCATTCCCCTTGAGTTTTTTTATATGAGGGTCCCTCAACAGGCAGGACAGCAGGAAAGACGCCATCTGCACAAATTTGGATGCAGACGTACTATCCATCTCCTCTTGCTCTTCCTCAGTGATGTCAGGTAAGTTCTCCTCCTCCCCCCAGCCACGAACAATACCACGAGAAAGTTGAGCAGCACAAGCCTCCCTGTGACACCTGCTGCAGTTGCTCTTCTGCCGCCTCCTCCTCCTCCAAAAAAAAACAACATCTTCCTCATCATCTGACTCCTCTTCCCCACACGACTCTTCCTCCTCCTCCCCCATCTGTTCCGCCGCAGGTGTTGAGGAATCATCTGCTTCTGCTTAGAATTGATCCCACAACTCTTCCTCCTGTTCCTGTTCACACTCCTCCACAGCTTGATCCACCACTCTACGCATGGCACGCTCCAGGAAGAAAGCATATGGGATCAAGTCGCTGATGGCGCCTTCACTGCGACTCACTAGGTTTGTCACCACCTCAAACGGCTGCATGAGCCTGCAGGCATTTCACATGAGTGTCCAGTACTTCGACCAGAACATCCCCATCTCCCCAGAGCATGTTCTTTGACTGTAGTTGTAGAGATACTGTTTGACGGCTTTCTCCTGTTGTAGCAGGCGGTTGAACATCAGGAGCGTTGAATTCCATCAAGTCAGGCTATCGCAAATCGAGCGTCTTACAAGTTGTTTCTCCGCTGAATATCAGCAAAGTGTGCCATGGCCGGGTAAGACCGCCTGAAATGCCCACACACCTTCCCGGACTGCTTCAGGACATCCTGTAAGCCTGGGTACTTAGACACAAATCTATGAATTATGAGATTCAGCACATGTG
Organism: Hyperolius riggenbachi; assembly: GCF_040937935.1. Taxonomy (NCBI): domain Eukaryota; kingdom Metazoa; phylum Chordata; class Amphibia; order Anura; family Hyperoliidae; genus Hyperolius; species Hyperolius riggenbachi. The sequence goes on from NC_090651.1 coordinate 275,795,571, forward strand.
CCATGCAGGGTACATGTGTCAACCTTCCCAAATTCAAATGAGATTGCTGCCGTTGTCACACACCACGTTGCCGATCTCCAGTTGGTGCGGAGTCTGCCACTGATCCACCTGTTTGTTCAGAGCAGCCAGGAGAGCTGCTCCAGTGTGACTCTCCGCTTTGAGGCAAGACATGTCTAAGATGGCGTGACACCGTCGTACCTGGCATGCAGCATAGGCCCTGGGGAGCTGGGGCTGTGTAGCTGGAGAGGAGATCGCAGCACCACTGGAGTTGAACTGCCACTCAGCTAAGGAGGAGTAGGAGGATAACAGCGAAGAGGATGTAGCAGGAGGAAGCCATGGAGGTGTCACAACTAGGTCCACTGCACAGCCACGTACTCCCTGCTTGCCACCGGTCACCAGGTTGACCCAATGGACTGTGTAAGTAATGTACCTCCCCTGACTGTGCTTGGTAGACCAGTCATCCGTGGTCAGATGGACCCTTGACCCAATGCTGCGTGCCAGAGATGACACCACTTGACTTTCAACTTCATGGTACAGTTTGGGTATCGCCTTTTTTGAGAAATAATTGCGTATCCTCCACTGTGGTGTCCCAATGGCTACAAATTTTTGGAAGGCCTCAGAGTCCACCAGTTGGTATGGTAACAGCTGGCGAGCTAACAGTTCCGCCAATGTAGCTGTCAGACACCGGGCAAGGGGGTGACTGGCAGACATTGGCTTCTTCTGCTCGAAGATTTTACTCACGGACACCTGGCTGCTGCTGTGTGCAGAGGAGCAGGAACCACTCAAGGTGAGAGGCGGAGTGGAAGAGGGTGGCTGTGATTGTGAAGGGAGAAAGTGGCTGAAGATGATGCACCTGAAGGAGGAAGAGGAGAAGGAGGATGGCTTTTCTTTTGTGTGCTGCTTTTCCTCAGGTGGTCTTCCCACTGCAGTTTGTTCCTTTTCTCCATGTGCCTTCATAAGGCAGTTTTCCCTACGCGGCTGTTTGCCTTTCCACGGCTCAATTTTTGGCGGAAGAGAGAACAAATGGCATTGCTCTGATCTGAGGCAGACACACAAAAAAATTTCCAAACCGCTGAGCCCCCCTGGGGTGATGGCACTATGGTGGCATCAGCAGCTGACATTGAAGGGCATGTTGGCTGGCTGTCCATAGGTGGCGATACATGGTGCCGGACTCTGCCACCAGCTGTTTCTGATGACGAGCTCCCCCTGCTTCTTTCAGGAACTCATCTCCTCCTACTCCTCTCTGACTCCCCCTATGAACTGTCCCCTTGGTCATCTTGTCTATTAGGATACCACGTGGCATCTGTATCATCATAATCATCCTCTTCGCTTGCCTCAGGCACCTCATAAACTGCACAAACAGCAGGTACTTCATCATCCTCCTCCTCACACCTTACATCCATGAGTTAGGCGACCTGCCTAACTCAGAAATTTGAGGTGGTGTAACTTGCTTAGCGCCGTCATCTTGTAACAATAATGGCTGTGAATCAGTTAATTCCCCACCAAATAACTCCTGGGAAGTGTCAAATGCAGCGGATGTGGTGCTTGTAGCAGCGCTGGTGGCTGCGGAAGATGAGGTGCTCTGTGTTAAATAGTCAACCACGTCCTGACAATCTTGGGAGTTGATGGGACGTGCCTTCTTCTGAGCACTATACTTTGAGCCAGGGTCACACGAAATCACGTCAGCACGACCTCGAACAGACCTGCTGGGTGGCCTGCCTCTGGGTCTGCCTCTGCCTGTTGTTTTGTCCATATTGGGGGGGGGGGGGGAGGTGAAGTGAAAGGTATGCACTAACTTGACTAATACACAGGTGCAGTGAAAGGTATGCAGTGACTGGTATATTACACAGCATGCGGTCACACAGGTACTGTGAACAATTATGCAATGACTAGTATTACAAATTTGCAGCTGTCACACACACAGGTATGCAATGACTAGTATTACAAATTTGCAGCTGTCACACACACAGGTACCGTGAACAGGTGCAGTGACTAGTGGTATATAACAATGCGTGCGCTGACGTAGGTCGGTAGGTGCACTGGAAAGGTGGGTATGCAGTGATTGGTATTACAAATGTGCAGCTGTCACACACACAGGTACCGTGAACAGGTGCAGAGACTGGTGGTATATAACAATGCGTGCGCTGACGTAGCTAGCTAGGTAGGTGCACTGAACAGGTGGGTATGCAGTGATTGGTATTTCAAATGTGCAGCTGTCACACACACAGGTAGTCACTGAATGTGCTGGGCCTGGCAGTGGCACAGTAGGAATTACCAAGGGGCCAAGGTCCAGCAGCTGCGACTGACTGACAGGGCTGTATATGAAACACAAGTGTCTGTGGGACACACAAAAAAAATAGATCACAAGAACAACATTAGCTCTCAAAAGAGCTGTTGAGGATGAGGAGTGCTTTTTAGCAATAAGTATCAGCAAGAAGGAGCAACCTAACAAGCCTAACACAAGAGCCTAACTAAGCTTTCCCTATGTCAGCAGGTTCTCTCCCTTCTCTAATTACTGCAGCCACACGAGTGAGTGAAAAGGCTGACACTGCCTGTGTTTTATAAGGGGAGGGGGGGGGGGCTCCAGGAGGGAGTGTAGCCTGATTGGCTACCCTGTGTCTGCTGACTGTGATGTAGATAGTCAAAGTTTATCCTAATGATGTAGTATAGGGGGTGAGTTGTATAGTTCGAGGTTCACCGTGAGCGCGAACCACTGAAGTCCGCGCGAATAAGTTTGCGGTTGAACCGTTCGGGCCATCTCTACTGGACATTAGTTAGGGTTAAGAAAAAATATTTAGGGGTGACATACAGCAATAAGACAACACTGGAATACTTGCAAACCAGATCATGCAGCACAGTATGAGTACAAGGTAATGCTTATGGTACCCATACACGGTACAATAAAAACGTTAGATTTTCCAGTTTTTTCGACCAAAATGGTTGAAACAAATGAAAGTTGAAAATAATCTTTTTTTTTCAATTAACAAAAACGAACAATTATCCAGGTTTTTCTATAAAAACTCGATCAGACATGTTCGAAAAATCTTTATATTCAATCTAACGGAATAATCAAACTAAATTATCAAATTGAAAAAAAAATGTACCATGTATAGGCACCTTGAGTCAGTCACTGGATGGGAGCATGGAGGTTAGGCAAATCGAATTCACTCAAGAGTTCACTCAAATCCATAGTATGGGTGTACAGTAATGAAGGTGCATGAAGAGGTAGGAGACAAAAGGAGGAGGACCCCGCCCGGAGGCTTACAATCTAGAGGATTTACACAACTGATGTTTATCTTCAAGAGAAGTAAGCCAACAATACTGCTCTCTTTTAAACAATTTTTCATTATTTTCTACATTTTTTGGGGTGCCTCCACACACCTCTGTTGGGAAGTTGTATTTGTTTGTAAATTCTGTGTTTCACAAAAACCACAAGAGTTAATTGGGAGATTGACCACTCGAGTCCCAAAGTACCCAAGACATGAACCAGAGCAGAGGCTGGTGCTCCTCTGCAAACCTTATTTGGTGGTTTAATTCCTATGCAACCTTCATTTTGAGTAATTTTCCTTTTTATGTCTATTTGATGTGTTTGTTTACTACACTATTGGCTTCTAGTCATTTTTCTTTTGTCTATTTTCGCTTCCTGGAGGATAATTTGGATCTTATCTCTCAAAATGTAAAGCAGAGAGCATCTAGCCCCCTAAGGTGTTCCTGGTCCCTCATCATCATCCTGCGCTGCTTGGTTCCTCTGGTGTCACCCTCCAAATGCTGGATGCGAAGCCCCATGCTGCATTTCTCCTCCAAAGCGCTCTAATTGTGCAACACACTCTTTTCAGTGTAAGTAAAGGCTTCGTACACACGTGCAGTTTTCCCACCCAACTATTGTACAAACATGTCTGTTGGCCAATAGGTTGGGCGTGTGTATGCATATCGAACAACTAGACGAGCGACTGATAAGAGGTGGTTTGCCCAATTAATTGACTAACTATTGTGCAGGTTGGCCATGTGTGTACAAGTTGTTTGAACGACTTGTTGTTTTTTGAATGGGGGTATAGTGCGCGCAGTACTTAAATGAGTTAGTTGGTCAGTGCGTGTGTACATACTAGTCGTGCAAACAACAAGTCGTGTGGTTCGTTATGTTGGGTGGTTGGTCATGAATTAAGTTGCATGTGTGTATATAACAGAAAGTTGTTAACCTGTTTTGAACTTTTGTGTAAATAGCCTATTATCGCCTGTCTTTATGATGGACACTCACCCACAGATTGTATTTTCAAAGCGTTTCCAAAGAGTTCACTGAGAAATACATTTATGTCTCTTTATAACTGGTTCTATCAGGCTCAAACAGAACATCTGATTAAATCCTAATTTATTCTAAGAAAAAATAACCCTGCAATTTGTTTTAACCAAAGGACAGCCAACATTGATGCGTTGTTTTAACAGCCAATAATATCTTTCTCTGCCAAAAATCAATGTATTTTGCTGTTGGAACTTAGCTTTCTATTACCATATAGCTAAAGCATTTTATGAATGTCAAAATAGACAAAAGCACCATCTCTTACTGTATGCTCTGCTAAGTACATCCCCCCCCCCAACAGTGTTGCTATGACAACCCCAAACAGTCTTTTTATTTGTGCTGACATTTTATTTTGTTCATTACCGAAGGTTTTACGAAAGGTTTTAGTGAATTTTTTATACACTATTTTCTGTTTCTACTGCACATGCATTCCACATTATCCTGTTCTGAATCAACAGGATGTTGCTTCCATTGGCCTATGAATATGAAACATCCAGTGCTTCATCACATTTATTTTTTTAATAACTTCTGAATTATTCATTGCTAAACTCACTTCACACTATTTATATAGTGTGACTGTTTCTTGGCCTGGTAGATAAGTAATCACATGTTTATCCCAAAATCTCATATTTAGCGTGGCACTAGAACCTAACTTTTGATTCCCAACTCATGAAGACTTTTCAGAAATGAAAAACTGTTCCTCTGAATTGCTGTGGAGTTAAAGGAAACCTGAGATGATCAGAAAAAAAAATATGCATACCTGGGGCTTCCTCCAGGCCCATTCAGGCTGATAAGTCACTCGCTGTCTACCCAGGCCACCTGGATCTTCTGCTAGCTGCCCCATTAATTCTGTGAGTTGGGGCATATTGTGCATGTGCAGCCCAGCCACGCGCACCCCTTCTCGCTCACATCGCCAGGAGCATTCTGCGCTTGTGCAATACTATACAGTACAGTACTACTGCACAGATGCAGATTGACGGGGAACACCCATGGCTGGACTGCACCTGCGCCAGCTGGAGCCGAGTGACAGATGTAGCAAGCTGCCTAGCGGAGGATCCAAGCAGCGCGGGAAGATGACGACGGACCGATCAGCCTGCAGGGGACTGGCGGAAGTCTCAAATAGGTATACATTTTTTCCCTTTTGTCTCAGGTACACTTTAAGCTTAGCTAAACAAAATGTGCTTCTCACTATACACCTACAACAACAGTGAATCCTCAAAATCTGAAATGCAATATCTTTGCACTAAAGAACTTGTGCTTGTTTTATTCCATTGTGTCCTTAAGAGGAACTGTCACGAAAATACACACATAAAAATAAGTAGTACATTTCTTCCAGAGTAAAATGAGCCATAAATTACCTTTCTCCTATGGTGCTGTCACTTACAGTAGGTAGTAGAAATCGGACATTACCGGCACATTTTGGACTAGCTCATCTTCTCATAGGGGGGGCTCTCAGGGTTTTCTTTATTTTTAAAAGCACTTACTGAATGGCAGTTGCTCCGTCCAGCTGCCAAAATAGTGTGCAGCGAGCACGGAGGCTGACCAGCATCTTTGTATTAATCATTTTTAGAGAATGTCTTTATAAAGAATAAAGGCCATGCAGAGAATCCCCCATGAAGAGATGGACTAGCCAAAAACCTGTTGGTAATGTCAGATTTCTACTACTTACTGTAAGTGACAGCAACACAGGAGAAAAGTAATTTATGGCTCATTTTACTCTGGGAGAAATGTACTTCTTATTTGTATGTGTTTTACATTTTAAGATTTTTGTGACAGTTCCTCTTTAGGAAGCCATTCTCCAGGATGCAGTGGGTACATCTGAATTTCCATCCAAAACTTTCCATTGGTCCAAACCTCCATGTTGGACTAGATAAATGAACAAACAGTGATGCTCAGCAGGACATTTAAAACAACTCCTGTCGGGCTGATTTTAATTACCATTCAAGCTTTCTGTGACTCTCAGTTTTTAAATGTATACATTTGCAAAAGTTTTTCTTTCATTTGCCTAATATCAACATGTCAGTTTCCAGTTTTGCTAGTCTGATTTTATTTTTTCAGCTTTTATTACATTCTTATCATCTCTTGCATGCAGATTTAGTCATTTTCATAGTTTAGGGCCTTAAAGGACACCTGAACTCTTGCACAGCACACAATGGAAAGTTTTCATTCCACATTTACATGCTGTAGAAATCCACTGCATTGAGCTATATGTGTTTGTTAAGCTACATTAGAATGTAATTAGCCTTATGTAAGGCTTGGTGGTGTATTCTCCACAGTCAGCATGCAACGCATGAGCTGACGTGGAGGAGGTACACACACTAGCACAAGGAAACAGGCTATCCCTAGTATAGTGGAGGGGAGGACTGACTCCAACAGGAGATTGTGGCGCACAGAGCCGGTGCAGATCTGACAGCCACAAACAATGCTTTCGCTATAACGTCTCAGCGCAAAGTAGCGCTGAGCGCACAAACCAGAACTGAGGAGATCAGGACAGGTAAACAGAATGAACGCTTGCTAAACTAGCCACTACTTAGTGACAGCAAGCGTCCACAATAACACAGACTGGAATGAGGCAGCCAATGCGTTGCGGCGATGGCGTGCCTCACAAAGACAGGACAGGATAGTCAGGAAATAGCAGGATCAAGATAGATGAACGTAACACAGACAAATATACAATAAGTATGTATTCCTAGCGTATTACAATTACAGCTATCAATGAAACTATTTGTAACGTCTGACTAACATATGTATATATCGGCAATGAACCGATATATGACATAAGCAGGAACGCTGACTAGGACTGGAGTAATACAGGGAACAGGACTCAGAAGGATTCGCTATCTCTTCGCAGAGATGAACGCAATCCACAAACAGTAACAGAACAGGATTCAGAAGGATTCGTTATCTCTTCGCAGAGATGAACGCAATCCACAAACAGTAACAGGACAGGATTCAGAAGGATTCGTTATCTCCGCGCAGAGATGAACGCAATCCACGAACAGGACCAGGAGCAGGATACTAGCTCACCACGGGTGCTCACGATACGCGCAAACTACCAAAACGTGCTGTAAAGCTGACTAACTGCACACAGGATATAAACAGTTCGTGTACGTATACATCAGCGACACTGATGTATCAACGTAACACGAATACAAGGAAAATAATAAACGTGCTGGTATGCATATATATGGGCAATGAACCAATATATGATGCAAAACCAGCAAAGTATCTTTTAGAACAAGAAACACGATCGGGGCTGAAGCGACAGCAAGACTAGCTTACACTGAAGCTATGAAAACCCAAGGAAACCCTGCAGGAAGCAGATCTTTATACTGAGGTCATCCAATGGGAGCAGACATACAGATTCCCACACAGGTGAATGATAATCAGTCACAAGCTGACAGCAGGGAAAGGCAGACAAAGCTATGCAGCTTGCATGGAAAAAGATCAGAACTGCCTGAGCTGCAGCACTACTACTTCCAGCAACACCTGCTGCAGCAGCGATCATTACAGTACCCCCGCCCTTAAAAGCGGATTCCAGACGCTTTTCAAAACTTAAATTCCCAACAAAACAGTCTGACTGATAATTCATGATGACCGGGACAGCCCGGCAAGACCGAATTCCAGAATCAGTCCCCACAAGACTGGACCCATCAGAACCAGAACCTACAGAACCATGCCCATCAGTACTACAAGCCCCAGTGTGACACCCATCAGAACCATGATTTCCAGAAGAAAGCCCTCCGAAACTCCCTGAGCGATACCCACCGCCTTCCAGGAACCGTTCAAAAACGCCAAAGCCTTTGCAATGCCCACCGGGACTGTCTTTACCAACACAAAACCCACTGTTGAACCAGTCCAAGGCACCAGGAAAAGTTTTCTCAGAGACCTCCCAGAACACCTTGAAGCTCCAAAGAGATCCCCATAGGTCAGAACGCCCCTTAGGCTCACATGGAGAACTATCAAGAACCCCTATGGAACCTAGGGCAATTCCCGAGTCAGGGCCACAAGGACAAACATCAAGATCAGGGCTTTCAGGGACCAGAACCATCTCTGGGCATGCAGGCAGACTGGCAGCATCAGAACATGTTCCCACTAAGGAAGCATCAGAGCACGCTAACACCTTAGACACACTTGGGCATTCTGGCACACAAAGAACATCTGGGCACACTGGCACAAGAGAAACCTCTGGGCATGTCAAGGAACTGTGAGCCTCAGGGTCAGCCAAGACAGGACCAAAACCAGGACTGGCCAAAAAAAAATCATCATGACTAGACTTCGCAACTACTGGACTTTTACACGAGAATGCAGGATCAGACTTAGATGTCGCTGATTCCAGCAAAGTCAGTAACAAATCAGATTCAGGGGCACTAACAAGACAGGACAAATCTTCTGATGTATGCACTGAACCAGATAGGGACTCCACAACTACCTCTGGACTGGACAGAGACTCATCTAATACACTGGATTGGAGCTCATGAGGCGCTGCAGAACAAGTCAGTATTGCAGCAGCCCCCACTGGACTAGGCAAAACTGAGGAATTCCCTGGACAGGAAGGGGACTCTGGAACCTCTGCCACAGCGGCCAGAGAACCAGAATCTTTCAGGATACAGGGCTGGGTTTCAGGAACACTCATCAGACCGGACTGAAATTCTGAGATTTCTATAATTATGACCAGAGAATCAGAATTATCCATGTTACAGGGCAAGACTTCTGAAACATTCAGAGGACAGGGCTGGAGTTCCTCGGCTGTTACAACACTGGAGAGGGACTCAACAACATTGGTTAAATCAGACTGTGTACAGGGCAAGGTATCTAACACACTTGCTGACGAGGACAATATTTCAATGGCTTCTGCTTTGCTGGGCAGAAATTCATCAAGTTTTATTAGAGCAGACTGTAATTCCAAAACAGCTGCTAGACAAGTGAATATTACTGCAACACCAACTGAGGTAAGCAGTGCCTCAGACTCCTCTGCTAGAGGGTTTGAAGTATCCAAAGTACTGGGTGAAGCATAAGACTCTGCGGCCACAGCTTCACTGGACAGGATCACTGAACAGTCCATATTGCAGGGCAAAACCATGGAAGCACCTGCTGGACAGCATAAGGATTCTGTGACCTGAGCTTCATAGGAGAGATCTATTGCACAATTCATGGTACAGGGCAAATTTACTGGAATATTTTCTGAACAAGGTAATAATTCTGCGATTTCAGGTTCACATAGCAGATGCTCTGAGCTATTCACGAAACTAGAGCGAGGTGTAGAAACAGGAAGATCAAGACACAATGTTTGCGCATCTGAATCACCATTCATTTGTAAAATTGGAAAATTCAGATGCTGGGGTTCTGAGGTTTCTAGACAGGATTGCTGGGACTCGGAAACTGATGTAGTGCATCTATTGGCATCTGCTGGATCAGACAGGAGTTGAACTTTATTAACACAGGTAATTTCTGCAGAAGTGTTTGCAGAGGCAGGCAAGATTTTTCTGGTGTCTGTTTCACTTAACAAAGAGTCATGAGTACTGGCTAGGCTGGACTCGGAAGTCAGCAGGACCTCTGGATTCTCTGCTGAGAAATTTGCGCAGGGCAAGGTTAAGAATGTATCAGTGGCTTCTGTTTTACTGGTAAGTAACACTGAGTTATCCATGGTACAGGGTGGAATTGCAGGAACTTCAATTTCACACAAAAAGAGCTCCGAATCACCTGCTGAATCAGCCAAAGGTGCTGAAGCAGGAGGGTCAGAACGCCAAATTTGTGAATTCGGAGTCACATAAAAATCATCCAAAATCAGTTCCCACACATCAATCAATGGAGACACAAAGTCATACCCACACACACCAGTTTTTATTAGGTTATAGGCAGACTTAATGCATGCATTCAATACTAATTCACTTTTTGCACTGTAAAATTGACAAAATGAACTTGAATCATTCTTCCATTCATTGACCAGAGCTTCCATCTCTCCTTTCTCAAATGGAGGATTCCAAGCATACTTAACAGGCAGATCATGGTTTGCAGATATGATTGTAGCAGGGACATATATTGGGTTAATTAGCAGGTGATTGGCAGATTCCTTATTCCTAAGAATCTCCAATACCTGTAGCAAGTGCTGAACTGTAGTGTATGCAAACTTTCCTTGCTTCACAAATAAGTTGATTTGTTCAATACTCTGTAATATCTCCTCATAATCATACTCAGATAATTCTTTTAAACAAAAATCTTTATTTTCCCTAGCCAGGGAGGAAAGTTCATTAGTAGTTTCATAAGTCCATTTAACTCCCCTGAAAGACAATTGCATTTCATTATCTGTTAATGGCAGAATCTCATTATAGGTCTTAGTCGCTAAGGATAACGACTCTGCAGATCGGACACGTTTCTTAGAACGTTTGCGTTTTGCCTTAGACCCTGCTGTTTTTGGTGATTTATTCAAGGCTGCAGGAAAATTATCAGTAACACTTTCTGCTTGCTGAACATTTTTGCAAGCAATTGAAGGAGAAGCTGATTGGCCTGCTGCCAGGAGTTCATTAAGAGGAAAAGGCAATGGATCTATGCGCAACCAGTTATGGATCACAAACGCTAGAAATTCCAGCGGTCTCTCTTTCAAATCGGAATGATTGAGAACATCAAATGCCCACTGGAATAATTCCCCTTTAAACAAAATATAACTTAGTTGGAGTGCCCAGGTTGAAACAGGAGTCGCTTGGAGATTGGGATTGGCCAGGAACCTGGCACATTCAGAGAAAAACTCATTTTCTGTTTCAGAGTTAAGTTCTTCAAATTTCTTAAAGGAACAGGAACCATAATTAACAGTGTCATACTTTCTGGGAATCCCCCCCACAATGGGGATTGGTAATCGGGTTTTCATAATGTAAGGCTTGGTGGTGTATTCTCCACAGTCAGCATGCAACGCATGAGCTGACGTGGAGGAGGTACACACACTAGCACAAGGAAACAGGCTATCCCTAGTATAGTGGAGGAGAGGACTGACTCCAACAGTAGATTGTGGCGCACAGAGCCGGTGCAGATCTGACAGCCACAAACAATGCTTTCGCTATAACGTCTCAGCGCAAAGTAGCGCTGAGCGCACAAACCAGAACTGAGGAGATCAGGACAGGTAAACAGAATGAACGCTTGCTAAACTAGCCACTACTTAGTGACAGCAAGCGTCCACAATAACACAGACTGGAATGAGGCAGCCAATGCGTTGCGGCGATGGCGTGCCTCACAAAGACAGGACAGGATAGTCAGGAAATAGCAGGATCAAGATAGATGAACGTAACACAGACAAATATACAATAAGTATGTATTCCTAGCGTATTACAATTACAGCTATCAATGAAACTATTTGTAACGTCTGACTAACATATGTATATATCGGCAATGAACCGATATATGACATAAGCAGGAACGCTGACTAGGACTGGAGTAATACAGGGAACAGGACTCAGAAGGATTCGCTATCTCTTCGCAGAGATGAACGCAATCCACAAACGGTAACAGAACAGGATTCAGAAGGATTCGTTATCTCTTCGCAGAGATGAACGCAATCCACAAACAGTAACAGAACAGGATTCAGAAGGATTCGTTATCTCTTCGCAGAGATGAACGCAATCCACAAACGGTAACAGGACAGGATTCAGAAGGATTCGTTATCTCCTCGCAGAGATTAACGCAATCCACGAACAGGACCAGGAGCAGGATACTAGCTCAGCACGGGTGCTCACGATACGCGCAAACTACCAAAACGTGCTGGAAAGCTGACTAACTGCACACAGGATATAAACAGTTCGTGTACGTATACATCAGCGACACTGATGTATCAACGTAACACGAATACAAGGAAAATAATAAACGTGCTGGTATGCATATATATGGGCAATGAACCAGTATATGATGCAAAACCAGCAAAGTATCTTTTAGAACAAGAAACACGATCGGGGCTGAAGCGACAGCAAGACTAGCTCACACTGAAGCTATGAAAACCCAAGGAAACCCTGCAGGAAGCAGATCTTTATACTGAGGTCATCCAATGGGAGCAGACATACAGATTCCCACACAGGTGAATGATAATCAGTCACAAGCTGACAGCAGGGAAAGGCAGACAAAGCTATGCAGCTTGCATGGAAAAAGATCAGAACTGCCTGAGCTGCAGCACTACTACTTCCAGCAACACCTGCTGCAGCAGCGATCATTACACCTTATCAGTGGTTGTGAATGAGAGTGCTGCAGCTCGGCCTGTAGAGGAAAGGCTTAATCCTTTCTCTGCTCCTTGAAAGTTCACTCAGTTAAAACGTCAGGGTTTTTAGGATGTCATTAAATTGAAATAAAAATGTTTTTGCCCTAAAGGTTATCATGCTTAGACTAATCTTAGAGCAGAGGGAAAGTTCTGAGTTTATATCCATTTTACATGCAGTCCTTAGTAAAGGGAACGTCTCGATTTTACCATAGATGTTAGGATCAGATTTTGCCAATTTTGCTAGTCTCTTATACAGAAAATACCAGCAATATGTACAACTGATCATGTTAAAAAAATCTACTGTATTTTAAAATGTGCATGTATCATTACAACCATTTTAATAAACTGTAATAAAAGAAATATTGCATAAGAATGCAATATTCTTGTAACACTGTAATAATCTGGCAGTGTATATAGTGGTCGTTGACACAAATAAACATTCCTTTAAGATCGAAACCTGGAAGATCAGTAACAGGTATTTTATACTATGTAAGGTATAGCTTTATTCAACACAAAACAATATTCAGAAGGAAGATTTTGAACTGACACCAGAAGGTCTGTCTGTATATGGGCAGTTTTTGGATTTGTTAGACATTTTCTGGTAAAATATTAACTTTAAAAAATCCATTCTTTCTTTTATTGATTCTAATTCCATCTGGGCTTTTGTGTGAGCACATCTAATTTCTCAGTTCATCGTCAGTTATAATGCATAACATATGAGTCAGTCTTATGGGTACATTTCATTAAGTTCATTTTCAAATTGAGGCATATTTCAGCTCTAAAATCAATGTTAGCAGCTCGGTAAGTAACTCCATCTTTTTGAAGACACAATATGGAATTGTTTTCTTGTTTGTTTTCTTGTGTAATGGATGCCTTTTCTCATTATGCACGTTTATCATTCAAACACTTACTATATATTAGGAAATGGAAGATCCTGCTTCTCTAACTTTAGTTTTCAAATTCAGCCAGAAGTTTAGACAACCTTTCTATTATACGTTTGTTCTATTTCCTAAAAAGTGTGTCTTTTTCTCCATAGAGTCCTAACTTAGTTAGCACGCCTAAAAGCTTTGGGCGTGCTAACTACAGTGCTAAGTAGTTAGCACTTAACTTAAAATATTTTCAATCAGTTCACCCTTCTACTACATTGATCTCAATTTGGTAAAATTGTACAATCAAGATTGTATCATTGTTGGGCACCTTTATTTCTAACCTCCTAATTGATACACATAACCTTCCCTAGCCCTATCCCCTACTACAATTACAATTGCCAGTGTGGCAGGATGGTTTGTCAGCCATCTACCTCTTGACACTACTTCATCCCAAATATACTACTGTGTGGTGGTTTGATGGTGTAACGGTTAAGGGCTCTGACACAGGAGACCAGGGTTTGAATCTCGGCTCTGCCTGTTCAGTAAGCCAGCACCTATTCAGTAGAAGACCTTCGGCAAGTCTTCCTAACACTGCTACTGCCTATAGAGGACGTCGTAGTGGCTGCAGTTCTGGCGCTTTAAGTCCGCCAGGAGAAAAGCGTGAGATAAATGTGTGTGTGTGTATATATATATATATATATATATATATATATATATATATATATATATGTGTATATTATATACATAACACTAAACAAAAGTCTAAGCTGCATCATTCGGTAGTGAGCAGAAGGAAACAGGATAATAAATTGTTGACATTTGAATTAATGTCCCACCTCTTGAATAGGCACCACCCGGAACAGGAGAAATGCAAGGGCGGGGATGGACTAGGCAACACTGCACAGGGCACACAAGACTGTCATTATATGTTATCAATAAATACAAATATAAAAATGCATAAATAAATAAATATGAATAAATACATTCAATGACCAATGTCTCTCCACCAGCATGTGGTTGGGTGTGCTAGACTGAGAACCTGAGTTGTTTTTCTTTTTTTTTATATTTTATTAATTATTCAAAAATTTGCAAAAATACATGTGAATGCATACAGAAAGTTACTTGCACATAAAATAAACTGCACACTATACTTCTATTATGCACAACCTTGCATTAGAAGATGTTATGTCTAGTCAATGGACAATTAAATAAAACCTCTTATGGCCAAGCCAACATAACATGAAAATAATTTAGAAATCTTTGAACTAGTGACAATGTACAATTATGCAAAGGTAATAACCAAAGAAAATAAAAAGTTGGACTGGTATATCAGAGCTACAAGTAAGCATACACATTATATCAGGGAGAACAACACAGAACATAACAAAACAGAAAGTAACAAAAATAAGCTACAGTAGAGAGTAAAGCCTCGTACACAGAGGAACTTCAGCCTAAACAAAAATACTGTCATTAAGTTATATTAGTTATGTTAATTAAAATAGATAAGTAATATAATCTCTTAGGCCCAGTGCACACCAAAAACCTCTAGCAGATCTGCAAAACGCTAGAGGTTTTTGAAGCAGATTTCAGAGCGATTCTAGGCATGTTTAGAGAGGTTTTCTAAACATGCCTAGCATTTTTTGTGTAGCAGATTACAAATATTGTTACAGTAAAAGCTGTTACTGAACAGCTTCTGTAACAAAAACGCCTGGAAAACTGCTCTGATCTAGCGTTTTTCAGAGCTTTTTTCCACTTTCCTATACTTTAACACTGAGGCAGAAACGCCTCAGAAATCTAAAAAATGCTGCAGCCCCCGAGTTTGTGTTTGTGGAAAAAATGAGCCGCTCTGGTGTGCACCAGCTCATTCACTTTCATTGGTCAAGCGGTTTTCCCCCTGCATGCGTTTTAAAAAACACTTCAGAACCGCTCTGGTGTGCACCAGCCCTTACCCATACTGTTTTAAAAGAACAGGCAAATGTTTGTGATTTCATGGGGGAAGCCATCTTTTTGGTTGGAAGGTGGTGAGGGGAGCATGAGACACAGTTCCAACTTTCCTGTGTCCTGATCACCCCTCCCAGCTGCGCGCCCTAGGCTTCAAATCTCAAACTCAAAATGTTAAAAAACAAATTTGCCCAAAACAGCAGAACGAGAACAACAACATCAGAAATCCCATCATCCTTTGCACAGCATTAGGGGAAAAATGCCTGGGCAGATTTCTTTGATGGAGTGGAGCTTAGCTCTGTGAGCTAAAAATGAGGCTTGGGTAAGAAAAAAGTTCTGATGCTGTGAAAGAAACACCAAGCCGTTTCAGTGCTGCTGAGTAGATTTTTAGTCTGGAGGTTCACTTTAAGTTGGCTGAGGTGGCCAATAAAGACCACCTCAGCAGATAATCAGGCATGTTTATGGCAGCTGGTGACCCCCAAACCGTGAGCGATCAGCTGGCCGGATCTCTCCAACCCCAGCGACGCAGATCCCTCTGCAATGCCATTGTCAGGCTGCTCCCCCTCCTGCTGCCACACACACGCTGCTTGTCTTCTCTCCGTCGTCCCCTAGCTTTACAGCTGACACGTGTGTGGCCCAGCGATGTCACCAAAGGGGATCAGGATTCGATCCCCAATGGGCGACATCCATCAAAGGTGTATACACATCTTAAAGTGGACCTAAATTAAAAATACAAGATTTTGGTCAAATCTGCAGTCATTCACCCCACTCCATGGTCAGACCACGACATGAACATTGTGACCCTCTCTTCCTGGATCCAACGCCCCACTGGATTCCGTTGGACCATGAACCAGTACCTCCTTACTAATGACGAAACGATTCAACATATTAAAGCTAAACTAATTGAATACTTTGATCTAAACAACCCTACAGAAGAGATCTCAGATCTAACTGTTTGGGAAGCGCATAAAGTAGTAATTAGAGGAGTCCTAATTCAGCTAGCCTCTAGGCATAAAAAAGAAAAACTACAAACACTCCGTAAATTGGAACTAGCTTATCAGGATAAATACACAAATTTCCAAAACAACCCTACCCCAGACAATAAGAACGATCTACTAAGAGCCGAGGCAGCCCTTAACCTAAGTTTAACAGACACCGCTGAAAGGCACCTCTCTAACACAAAATTTAAATTTTACCTAAAAAGCAACAAGCCCGACACGCTCTTGGCCAGACGCCTTCGACAAACTGACCCATCACACAAACCTATCACATTACAAAAGGGTCTAGACGAAACCACCTCCAACCCAAACGTTATAGTTGACATTTTTCGCCAACAATTAGAAAAATTATACAATTCCCCTGATCTCTCCTCTCCCAGTCAACTACTAAACTTTATGTCAGACATTCCCCTCCCGAATATGCCAGTCGGCTTCAAAGAACTAATGGATAAAGAAATCTCCCTGGCTGAAGTCCAACTAGCAATCAAACAACTTAAATTAAACAAACAGCCAGGCCCTGATGGCTTCAAAGCCATATATTATAAGAAACTGAATACCATTTTAGCTCCTAAACTAGTTAATGCTTTTAACAGCATCCTTAAAGGCTCTAAACTTCACACAGACTCAATCACTGCCTCTATAAGTATGATCCCAAAACCCAATACAAATAGTCTACTCTGGTCCAATTATAGACCGATCTCACTCCTGAACATAGACGTCAAGCTTTTAGCCAAAATCCTTGCCACGCGCCTCAACACTGAAATCTCATCACTCATACACAATGACCAGGTAGGATTCATGCCACATAGGCAAGCGGGAGATAACGTGAGACGCCTTATCCAAATCATTCACCACGCCCGTAATACCCGATTACCCTCTATGCTCCTCTCCCTAGACATTACTAAAGCCTTCGACTCAGTGTTCTGGAGTTATTTAACAACAATACTCCAGAAATGGGGCTTTGGCGACCACTTTATCGCATGGATACAAGCCTTATACTCTACCCCACTAGCCTTTGTACACTACAATGGATTTCGCTCCTCTTCCTTCAAGATCACCAGAGGTACCCGCCAGGGCTGCCCCCTATCCCCCCTCCTTTTCGCTCTCGCAATAGAGCCCCTAGCTATCCAAATTAGGAACTCATCAGAGATCTGCGGAGTATCGATAGGGACAAAAGAATTCAAGGTCAACCTCTTTGCAGACGACCTAGTCCTTTGTATCTCTCGCCCCACAAAGTCCCTTCTCGCCCTTAATAAACTATTAACGGCATTTGGTACTGTCTCAGGTCTAAAAGTTAATCCCGATAAGTCAAAGGCGCTGAACATCTCGTTGCCACACAGACTTATGGTAGCGCTACAGGACGCCTTCGAATTTCAATGGGATTCACATAAACTCCCCTACTTAGGCATTTTCCTTACAAATAACTATGACACCCTCTTCCGTCATAATTACCCTGAATTAGCTAAAGAGCTACTCCAACTCTTAGAATGCTGGAAGCGATACTCCATTTCCTGGATGGGCCGAATCACGGCAATAAAAATGTCGTTTCTCCCAAAACTTCTCTATACATTCCGTATGCTCCCCATCCCACTGCCGACTTCCTTTCTAAACAACATACAGAGTAAGGTTAACCACTTCATCTGGGGCTCCAAAAAGCCTAGATTCCGCAGCTCATATCTATACCGCCTGAGACCTGACGGAGGACTTGGAGTACCCAACCTAAAACACTATTATAAGGCGGCACAAATCTCTCCACTAATCCTCTGGCAACTTGACACTGATAGGCCCTCATGGGTTGACATTGAAGAATCATTAGTAAACCCAATTAAACCCTCCAATCTCCTCTGGATTACCCCGGCTGATAGGCATACCATCACAAACCCAATAATCAAACACTCCCTACAGATTTGGGACAGCTGCAAATATTCGGGAAATCTACTGTCCCCACATAGGCCTCTAGCCTCCTTCCTAGGGAACCCCTCCTTTCCTGCAGCATTAGACTCCCCAGCCAGCTTTCACTGGTGGACTAACTCCCACCTCACTACGATTTATGCTCTTTCATCAGGCACAGGCATGAAGTCCCTAGCCTCCCTACGTGAACATAACCAGCTTCCCCACGCTGAAAGATTCCGCTATCTACAAATTTCGCACTTTGTTAAATCCCACCTTAGACATACGGAATCCCCGTTAACTAGAACCCCATTTGAACACATCTGTGCCTCCGACCCGCTCTCCCCAGGTGCCATATCGTCTATATATCAGGCGCTATCCCAGACACAATCTAAACGTAAACCCAAATATATAGTTGACTGGGAGAGAGACTTGAGCATCCTAATAGACCCCGATGACCTCTCTGACATTTGGACCAATATTCCTAAAATCTCAATTAATGCAGACCTAGTGGAGGTTAATTACAAGGTACTCTTCCGATGGTACATGGTTCCCGCCCGAATAGCAACATTTAACACAACTGCATCCCCGAACTGCTTCAGGGGTTGCAATGTCTCGGGCACTCAAGCCCACATCTGGTGGAAATGTCCTAAAGTACGTCGGCTCTGGCTAAGAGTGTGCACCTGGGCCTCCTCCTTAGTAAACCAACCAATCCCTAGAGTTCCCACCCACACCCTACTGGGCCTTCCATATCCAAACCTTACTAAACCACAAAATGCACTAGTAAACTATATTTTTACTGCAACCAAGCTAACAATTGCTGCAGCATGGAAGTCAGGCCCCCTATCCTTCGAGCTTGTAAAAAGCAGGTTAAGCCGTATCCTCTTTTTTGAAAAACTACGTGCTCGGCTAGAAGATAACATGACTAGATTCAATAACACCTGGTCCTCCTACATAGAATACCTCCTGGGTCCTAATAACGGTGCTATGATTAGGAATCTCTGATCCCCCTGAGCAGCTTTAATCCTCATAGTCTTGACTGGTTTGATATTGCTTGACCTCCTCGTCCCAACAATACTACTACCCACCCTATACTTTTCTCTTTTCTTCTCCCTTTTTCTGCCTGTCGTTAGATAAGCTTATCTGTTATCCACCTCTGCCTCCACTGGGAGACAGGGCACAATTGCTATGTACCACGCTGGAGCGAAATAGGCTCTTGCTCAGCCATATTCTGGTTCTGTGAATGAGCGAGAGGTATTTTGCTGTAACTAGATACTCAGTAGCTATCCCACCTAGATAGCAATACTAAATAAGTGTTAAGTGACTACCATCCCCCTGACTACCCCATGTAAGCCTATCTATGACATTCCTATATCTTGTTCACCTCTTCATCCTCTATCTTTTGCAATGGTTACTAAACTTATGTTCCTCATGTGGCTATGTAATGCATTGTAACCGGTTATTAAGTGTATACCTACATAGTCTGTACTGTTATGTTTATATTCTGCTGTTAAAAAATTCTTCAATAAAAAAGATTGAAACAAAAAAACCAGAGCAATGTTCACCTGTCAGCGCTCCTTCCATTCCTCTAGATTGTAAGCCTTCAGGCAGGGTCCTCCTCCTTATGTCTGCTACCTGATCATGCACCTCCATCACCATACACCCATCCTATGGATCTGAGTGAACTCGACTTTCCTAATCTCCATGCTCCCCTCCAGTGACTGACTAAGCATTACCTTGTACTCATACTGTGCTGCGTGATCTCGTTTTCATGTATTCATGTATTGTCTTATTGCTGTATGTCACCCCTAAATATTGGCTGTAACCTTAATGTACAGCGCTGCGTAATATGTTGGTGCATTATAAATACAATAAATAAATAATACCTTTATTACTACTAAAAAAAAAAAAAAAAAAAAAAAAAAAAAAAAAAATAAAAAAATACAAGATTTCAGAAATAAAATCTATTATCTAAATTATAATAATAAATAGCAGCCTTTTTTCAGCTGCATGATGACAAATATAACATATTTGACATTTATTGGAGGAACCCCTCCCTTCCTTTCATATTGCTGGGACAGAATCCGGCAAACTGGTGGAGGAGATAAAAAACAAAAACAAAACACAGGCTGCTACTGATGATGTCACAGGGCAGGTGATCTCAGCTTGTGTGAGATTTCACATAGAAGGCACCCCTGTGAGGGAGGGTAGCTGATATCAAACACAATCATGATCTAAAACCTCCTACTAAGCTCAGAAGTAATGGCTGCAACCAGTATAACCCTAGTTATGAAAAGAGAAGGGTGAAAAGCATGCACTGAAATGCTCAAAGTCTTGAAGGAGTGTTTATTTATCTTTGTATGTGTCAGAGTGGTGCAACTAAATATTTTAAATTAAAAAAATGTTTGGTTTGGATCCACTTTAACATTGTTCACACCTTATACAATTAGAATGGAAGTTAACTAAAGAAGTGTCCATTTATACAAAAAATACATTTTAAGGAGGTATTGAGACTTGGGTTCATATAATATATTATCTACAGAAGAATTGTAGTTATTAAGCCTCCAATTACCGTAAGGCTATCACTTATAGAACATGGTTTTACAAGGGAGATTTCAAAGAATACTGTCAATCTGAATGATTCGTACTCCGTCAGAGAATCATCTCCATTTTTTTAAATTATGCTGAACATTTTAGTATTACTAGGGATCTCTGAACTTTTCTAATTGCTCTGAGTTTTTTTGTTCACGCATTAGTAGCAGCTTTTTGTGTCACTACACACTTACACAGCTCTTACTTTTTCCCCTACGGTCATGCAAAGGCTTGCGGCTTCTTATGCTGTCCAATTGATCATGATTCATAACACTGCCCTTGTCTGTCTCTTATCAGAACAAAAAGCAAAGAAAACAGACAAGTAGTGCTCACTTGGGACTTATATGTATAATTAACAATCTTTACTTATGACTAATGAAATCTTGTATAAACATTTTCAACAATCAGTATCTGAGTAAAAACATCATTAAAACAGAATAGAAGAGGCTCTTCACTAAGAATCTAACACAATTACCATTCACCCCAATCATAAAGGCAAGTACACAGCCATAATTAGGCTATTTTAACTTTTATTGGTTATCTTTGATTCTAAATACATAATTAAATTTCAGCGGGAGGTGCCTTTGGGATCACCAATGTCTTTTCACTTAATGCGCTATTAATTCATCTTAGTGAACCAGCTTCCAAGCAGTAGACGTCCTCCACAGCATTGGTAAAAGTGCATCAATATTAAGTTTCATGTGAAACTGAAGTGAAAATAAACTTATGAGATAATGCTATGGCCCATATGCAATTCACTTTTTCACCTGAGTTTTCTCCTAGGTGATAATTTTAAACTTGTCAATAAAATGCCTTTTAAGCCACCAGCAAGCAAGAAAATGTTCAAAATAATATTGGTAGTACTTTTTCACCTACCTTTTGGTATTTTTTTAGTTGAAAAGTACTGGAAAGCTATTTTAAATCAAAGATGAAAAATTATCACCTAGGAGAAAACTCAGGTGAAAAAGTGAATTCCATATGGCCCTATGTATAGTACGGATCATGGAGATTCCCCCACTCTGTGATAAAGTGGCGTGATGGCCGTGATACCGGTAGAGCAGTCCACCGGGGGCTCCCTTCCTCCATACCACCGCCATACCTCCTGATTCCTCGGCTAAGTATACCTCTGCTTCATTGCACTTATTGGGCCATATGCAATTCACTTTTTCACCTGAGTTTTCTCCTAGGTGATATTTTTAAACTTGTCAATAAAATGCCTTTTAAGCCACCAGAAAGCAAGAAAATACTCAAAATAAGTGTAATACTACTTTTTCATCTACTTTTTGGTACTTGTTTAGTTAAAAAGTGATGGAAAACTATTTTAAATCGAGAGATGAAAAATTATCTTCTAGGAGAAAACTCAGGTGAAAAAGTGAATTGCATATGGCCCATTATCCACTACATATCATGCCTGGTGTCTCTCTAACTATTAGCACATTTCCATCAATGGTGTTATTGTTTTGCCTTTGCTCATATAAATATTTAGATTTACTATATAGTTACATAGTTATTTTGGTTGAAAAAAGACATACGTCCATCGAGTTCAACCAGTACAAAGTACAACTCCAGCCCGTCCCCCACATACCCCTGTTGATCCAGAGGAAGGCGAAAAAACCCTTACAAGGCATGGTCCAATTAGCCCCAAAAGGGAAAAATTCCTTCCTGACTCCAGATGGCAATCAGATAAAATCCCTGGATCAACATCATTAGGCATAACCTAGTAACTGTAGCCATGGATGTCTTTCCAAACCTATCACTGTTATTTTGCACTGTATGACATCCTTCCTTGCTCTATTTTTAAAGCGGTAATTGAACCTGAGTTCTGACCCTAGGGGTGCTCTATTGGTAAGCATCCCAGGGAATATTTATAATAAGTCACTGAGGTGACTGATATATGAATGCTAATTCGGTAATACCATTGATTATGTATGTGATATACTGTGATGTGGTCATTTTTTCTTGTTTTTAAGCATTTTAACAATTTATAGTGGTTTGATATGCTCTAATAAAATTGTTTATACTTTTGCCTACAATATGTGTAGTGCTGTTTATAAGGGCTTAAACATCACCCCTTTTTCTTCGTTAGTACGGATAATAGAGAGAACATTAATAACATAGAAATGAGTCTCATGTTTTTATTTTCCGTTTATTGGCTTAATTTGTAAGACTGCATCAGACTATCTGTAACGATATGTGTCAGCAAGTAACAGAGTTCTGATTATTAGGTGATCTGCAGTATCACCTATAATACAGATATATACCTGATTATATGGTGACCTGCAGAATCACCAATATTACAAGTATACCAGACAGCTAATGTGATAGCAAGTATAGTGCTTGGTGCAACAGTAGTACTGATAGGTTTAGCTATACCTCACCAGAGGAGCTGGTGGGCACTAACAGTACAGAGCCCCTCACCAGAGACAAGGGCCCTCTGGTGAGAGTAGAGTGGTCAGACTAATCGAGTTGGCAACAGACAGACAGATACAGTACAAAATCAAAAGGCAAAGGCAAGAAGGTTTTAACAGGCAGAGTCGGCAGCAAGATCAGATGGGCAGAAGTACAGAATCACTGAGCTGAAGAGTAGTCAGAACGAGCTAGAGTCACACAGATAATATACAGTATTTCAATTATAATTATAGCTATCAACAATTCCTATCTCTTTGTGAAATCCCCAGTTTCCTCCTGGATCAAAGCACACCGGATCTATCTAAGGTCTGAGCGCTAACACAAAGTATTCGCAACAGCAGACAAGTTGCAAGTGATTCGGCAAGGCTTAAGAAGCAGAGGAGACCCCTCCGGCACGCCCACTCCCATCAACCAATGAGGAGCGGCGAACGTCTCCTCTGACGTCAGCCGACCGGCCGGTCCGTTGACGCGCCACTTCCCCGCATAAAGGTCCTTTCTGTGCGCGCGCGCACACGACAATGCAACCCTATGTGCTGCTGAAAAACCCGTCCTCGGTGTGCTAGACGCCCGAGGCATGGATAGATCGCTAGGCAGGGAGATGGAGGCAGCTGCGGTGGTATCGCTGTTCACCGCAGTTGTCTCTTCCACGTTTGTTACACTATCACAGTTGCTGTTCAGAATCCACACTCTGGCCTCTATCCTAATCCCATATCCAAATATTTTCAAACCTTATCAATAAAAGCTCCCAGCATGCAAGAAACAAAAATCTCAAAATAAGTTTGATACTACTTTTTCACATTCTTTTTAGTATTTTTCAATTGCAGGGTGCTGAAAATCTATTTTAGATAAGTGGAAAACGCATCTCCTGGGAGAAAACTCAGGAGAAAAATTTAATTGGATAAGTGCCTCTGCCTTTTATGCAGAGAAAGAGAAGCAATGACCCTTTGAACTTTCCTGCACTCAAACCTCATTCAAAGTCTTAATTCACTGTTTCTCAACTGTTTTAGCGTCTATTTACTTTTCAGAAAACCAGACTGCATTTGACAAGCTCTTTTGTATAGCTAACAATTCAAGTATTGTAGACGGAACATTATGTCTAACATAATGTCTAAAGAGTTTTATCTTCATAACTGGAACTTCTCGTATTTTCTTGTTAGACAGTTTTATTAAAAATACTCTGGTCCATATTTTATGATTATATACATTAATTACACCATATCCTGTGATTGTATTATTATAATCAAGAAAAATTTACTGATGTTTTAAAACAATTTTAAATATGCTCCTTTTTAAATCTGTCAATTTTTAATTATCATAGGTCATAAGTTTGATCGTACTAGAAGAAACATCTGCAATATTAGGGGGTATTCACCCCAATAAGCCATTTAGAACATGTGACAATCAGGGCAATCTTCCCTATTGTTCTGCTAATCAGCACAAAACCACCGTAGAATAATCTTTTCTATGTAAATAGCTTGCATTTAGCGTCTTGGTAGCCATGACAACGCGCTACCTTACATCCTATTACCATCCTGCACATATCTGTTTTGTTTTCCCCCACTAAACTCTAATCCAGTCCTAAAACACCGCTCTGCTGTTTCAATTGTTATTCCTTTTTTCGATCTTTCTTTTTTATATTATCCCCACAATGTTAGATAACAGCGGCGCCGTCTTCTCCCTATACAAAAATGGCGGCGGCACTATTTTCGCGTTCTTGAGCGCAGGCGCGAACCGGCTCAAGACGCATCCGCCCAGCCGACACTGCCCACAACAGGCCGGATTTCTCTCTAGCACCACACAGGTGCATGACGTCATAGGACGCGACGCCTGCTCACATAACAATCTACGGGCGCCCCTCTATTATACACAGCTGGAACGCACGCCCAATTAGCTAACCAGCACCAATTAATCTATTAGCTAGACTATATAAAGAACAGCAGAACGGCAGCAGAGCACAGAGGCGCTAAGCTGACTAAAGCTGTTCACAAGGTAAGAATCTCATCCCTTTATCATATCATGTATTCACCCCACCAAACTTTTCACTTTTGATCACTGGTTATCACTTTTTATCCTCATTTTTTGCTGGCACTAGGTTGCTATATACTGTATGAAGTTCAATTATCCATCTCTTTACCTCACCAAGTCCCATTATTATGGAACATATTCACAGATTAATATCTACCTCCTATTATATATAGATATATGTTTATACACACTAAAAATGAATGTATTATTGAAATGATCCTTAAATATATATATGTTTTTAAAAAAATGAGAGAACTACTGTATGAACATATTGTAACAGAATATTTAGTGGCTTTGTTTCTTCTGTCCTACAGTATTTACTTCCTTTTACTCCTGTTCATAGCCTGATGAAGTGGGTTGAGCCCACGAAACGCGTTGCAATTTATTGGAGTATATAAATAAAATGTTTTTTTGTCGAAAACCCGACATTTCCTTGTGTCTGCATTAGGGAGGGAAGTCCACTTATTACCTCCCTATTTTTTACGCATTTTATCTAATTTTATACTTCTGGCGCCTCTGTAACACTGTCTACAATATTGTGTCCACCCCTGGTGGAGGGGAATTGGCCCCTTTTTCTCATCTACAGAGAGCGACTTCTTAATCCTGAGTGGGGACAGGTTTAATCTCCCCACCTGCCTATACAGTGGTTACCTGGAAGGTAACCCTGACTTGTGAGTACCACTCTAACATTTGCACACTTTCATCTAACTGCCAGTACATACTGCACTATATTGGGCTCTCGGTGTCTCCCTCCCTTTACTATAACAATTCAAGTATGTTAACTCTTGCTGTGGTAGAAAACATAAAGTTGCTTTCATTGGCTTCTGTCACGGCTATTGCATTGCTTAACTGGGCACAGACGACTTTGGACTTAAAGCAGCCAGAGTCACTTGATCTGCAAGTGGATAAACTTCTAAAAATGCAGCCCAGTTCCAATCCATGTGAGCACAACCACATAGTCCCCAACCCTCTTACTATCATAGGTGCTTAGAATCCAATTGCATGATGTGTGCAGAGGCTTATGTTAGTTGTATAGATCTTTAGTGGTGTCCTATAATCACCTTTCATAACGCTTGCACCAGAAAATAGAACAGCAATGGTTGCATGCATCTAGTGATGTAAGGCGCCAGTCCCTCAGAGCAAACTAATACATTGATGGTAAACAGGTTGTGGCCCACTTCTACTATGTGCATTGTGTAATGTGTGTGTTATAAAGCATGTGTGTGCTACAGTATATCAACAGTTATTTCATTGTCATGTTGGGAGTGCTTAAAGAAATACCCATGCTTACAAGCGTATCAAAATTACGCGGCATGTAGTGTGAATGCCCACATTCTATGTTATTTTTTTTAGTGTTTTGACTTTAATTATATACATTAAAACTCAACACGTAATGGGAACAGGCCCTATGATATTATAGAGGACCACAAGTGAAGCCCCCATCATCAATAAAGGACCAAACTGTGACATTCAGTGTCTTCAATTACTCTAAAAATCAGTTGATGAGAGTAGAGGTTAGGGAGTGGGTCTGTAACTGAAAGAAAGATATCGGGCATTCTAGACATTGCAGAAGAATACATTAGACAAGGACTGTGGAAAGAATTTTGGAGTCGGACAGACAGGAGATTTTATGCTTTACTGTGTCTTTTAGGCCTTTTTCACATGGGAGGCTGAAGGTAGTGAATTCACCACTTGTCAGCTGCTTCTGTGCACCGGCTGTGCGCCTGCTAGCACTCACCATGGGCGATGGAGAAATGGCCATTGTATAGAGTAACATCTGAGGACTGTCACAACTGTGCCCAGATGCGTCATATCACTTTTTTGCCTCCAGCACTTGCACTTATAAAGCAGAAAAGGTGTCCTGACACTCACTGGCACACAGCTATTCTACTCATTCACAGTCTTTAAGTTTTTGTTTTGTAGTTTTGCAGTCCCATGTATTAGTTATCTGTAATCTATTTTGGCTCCCAATTTATTATTTTTTTCGGTAACTGTACCCATTACTAGTCCGAGGAGGAAAATGTCTATTAAGACAGAATAATTTTTACATTCTTGTAGGGGTGTACTCACTTTTGTTGTCAGCGGTAAAGACATTAACGGCTGTGTGTTGAGTTATTTTGATTAGAGAGCAAATTTACACAATTAAACAAGCTTTACACATACTAAATTGTATCAAAGTCTCATATTTTCATTGTTGTCCCATGAAAAGATGTGAAAGGTTTACTTACTTTTGTAAAATACTGTATGTAGCATTATAACCCGAATGAAGATATGGATTTGCTAAGGGAAATGGTGTAGGAATGGAAGTATAGGTGTCTGAGCCTTGGCGAACTCTGACAGGGAGGGGAATGGGAGATAAGTTACCACTAAAATAGATTTAGTGATTGAGTGATCAAATTAATAAGGTGCCATCCAGAGGAGATTGCAGTGTCAACATTACTGATAGAACACAGTGTCTGTAGTATAATAGAGTGATCAACAAAGTAAGGCAGATGGAAAATCTTGGAGAAGGAGAAGTGAAAAGCTTAATTGAGAGTTGCGTCTGAGGAGTTAAGTGACTTGGCTTTCAAGAATAGTTTCAGTTGAGTTTGTGGGTCAAAAGCCAGATTGAGGGCCCATTCACACTGGGGACGTTTTAAAAAGCGCAGGCGATTTTTAAAACCGGCCACAAAACGCTTGTGCAATGATTCTCTATGAGAGAGTTCACAGCTTAGCTGTAACGATTGCGGAATTATTTCCGTGGTCAGCGCACAAGATGCGCGCTGACACTACGGAAATCCTCCACAAGCGTGTAATTTGAGAGAACCCAGCTATGGTGCTATGCACCTGTAGAGGGAGATTCCCACCGGCAGATGGAGCTGTGGAGTGCAGACGAACACAGCCTCTGCACAGCCACAGATGCCAGTTGGGAATTGTACGAGTTGAAGCAATGCAGGGCTAGATAGCCCTAAAAGAGAGAGAGCATAGAGACAGAATGAATGTGTGTCCACCAATCTAGTCGCCACACATCAGCAGAAACAAAGTATGAACGCAATTGCAAGACTGGCGATTGCCAACAGTGACACAAGACCGAGCAGGACAGAGCACGAGAGTAGCAAGAAAGACACAGCAAGCAACAACAATCAGAACATCAAGGAAAATAACAAACGCTAGCTAAACGCGAACACCGCACTCATTCGCAACAGCGAACGTGTTTAATACACGATCACCGTGTGTTAGGCGCCCAGTGATAAGCGTTCCACCCTAACTAACCAATGAAACACAAACATGAAATAGAGAACGCAAACACTTGCTAAACGGTTACCTCACCGAGCCTACAGCAAGCGTTCGTACCAGACAAGACAGACAGATGGGGCTACCAGTAGCAACCGCTGCTCTGGCTAGCACCCCTATGGCATAATACAGAAGGAAGCACTGCCACTACCACTAGGGCGAATGCAATCCAGACAGATGGAGCAGCCAGTAGCAACCGCAGCTCTGGCCTACACTCCCAGACAGAAAGAACGATTTCCTGTCGACCGCCGATGGTGACAAGACAATCGAGACAGAGAGACAGAACAAGGTAATACAGATAATACAACCTGACTGCACTAGAAGGGATGCCTAGTGCAGTTCCAAGGAATTACTCTAAGATAATCTTAGCAAACGATAGCAAGGCTGATACTCCAGGAGAGTTAGCAGGAACAAACCATCATGACCAACAAGGCATTCTGGGAGCAAAAGGTATTTATACTGCAAGCCATCAAAGGAGGCAGCTAAGCCATTTGCATGACTAGTATATGCAAATTCCTCACCAGCAGATCAACTCTGAAACTTGCAAAGCGAAGACAGGTCTCTTTTCCAGAGACCTGCAACACTCAGACCTAAAGAATGGACAAACAGCTGTCTGCCCTTGCAGACAGCTGAGCAGGTCATTACATTAGCGGAGCATTTCCGATCCTCTCAGCAAAGCGGTGCCTGTACCATTTTTGAGTCATTTTTGCTTTAGTGGAAGGTATAGGAAAAACGCTCACAAAAGCGCTTTATGCAGCGTTTGCGTTCGCGTTATTAAGAATAAATACATTGTATTTATTCTTTTCCGGGTTAAAGAGTTCACTTCCTGACTTGTGTGTGACTTGAAGTGAATTACAAAACCGCTCTGAAAAAGCGCTTAGAAAGGCGCTTTTTACAAAAATGCAGCACGCAGTGGAGCACCGGGAGGGAAAAAAAAACAGCACACAAAAACACAAAGAGCTTGCTTTTTTGTTTTTAGGTGTGAATGGGGCCCAAAGAGGGTCACATAGTGAGTTGGAGTTGAGATATCCGGCAACTCTAATGTAAACGAGGCACTTACGTAGTGGCATATGGAAGACGATAGATAGGACAGTAGATAGAGAGTGGGGAGGGGTTGAGAAAACATTTTTATTTAACACTGGACAATCTCCACAATTTTTGAAGGAGGAGGGATAAATGCTAACGAAGCTGGAAAGACTAAACAATTCAGCCAGTGCAGGGGTCAGGGTGAAGCAGTGGGCAAGCATGCAGTCAGAAGGAGTTGGGTGGGGTGGATATCAGGATTGCTAAGAAATCTGGGTCAAAGAGCCTAAAGTACTGACAGTGAAAACTACCAAATTGTAACAAATGTTAGCAGAAATTAGAATAGCTGATTATTTTTTTTTTTACCAGATTTCATGCCAGTCTGCTCACTCTATCCAGTTTGGCAGCTCAGCTGGGGAAAAGGAGATGTAATTTACATTTTAGGCAACAGTAAAATAAAATTCAGAAAAATGAATCCTATCCTGTATGTAAATTCAACATTGTAACAAAAACAGATAAAGCCCATTATAGCCTCTAGCAATAATTCTACCAATAGTAAGAAATGTTTTTTGGATGTATTTTCATAATTTGAAGTATTTTAATAAGTTTATTTTGTTTCCTCCATCAGTAAGCAGATGTTGCACAGAATGAAAGAAGTAAATGTAATCTAATAGAAGATTGCTATTTTGGGCATAATCTGTAATAGCACGTTTTCTAGAAGAAACGTTTAAAATATCGCAGTGCAACAGCTATTCTGAATTCTCCCATTTATAGTCAAGGCCTATCACTGCAATATTCTATATACCTTCAGTCAACATGAGGTTATGAACCACTTCTCACTAAGAAAATACTAAACACTGGCTTACAGAGCATAAGATGTTATCTTTACCAAAGCAGAAGCAGTGTTAACATGGTGTTTATATTATTTTGGGTAAACCAATTAAGGAGATTCTTCCAGGTGGAATTTAGGCATTTTTCACTGTATTATTGGACATAGTAGGGCGTAATGTTTGATCCAAAAGAATCACCAATGGTTGAAACACAGAGTTTGTGCCAGCAACAAAGGACCTACCTGGTTGATCCACTAGAGTTTTATGGATTTTAGGTATAGTGTAAAAAAGCAAGGTGAGAGGAAAATCACTGATGAGAAAATCACAAATGCATTTGTTGACTGTGCCCACCTTGATCTTTGTACCAAATCATCAAATAGGGAAATTGTGCCAATCAAGGCTAATATACACAGCATTTAAACTCCAGTCTGGATACAGAAGACTGAGGAATGCTGCTCTCCTGGATGCTTGTGTTGCTAATATGCCATTCTGCTGTTTGGACGTTGTGCCTATGATCAGGAGGTCTTTACATTGAAACAATGCTGTTGTTGGATTCTAGTGGCTGTACTGAGTCCTCCTCTGTTTATCAGGGACTTGTTCCACTTTTCTGGATTCAGCCTTTGGGCAGTATGTGCATAACTGTAATTTTGACCAAATTTATATGCAATTATTTAAATGCAATTGTATGCTGTACATTCTTGTTCACTGTATTATATGTATAACCCAATTGTCATTTCCATATCCCTTGCAAATGCACTGTGGATTCATATTTGTTGATGAAGAGAATATACTGTAAGTACTTTTACAATTAAATTAATGCTGGTGTGGGTGTAATTGATTGAAAACTGGTGTTTACATGTTAAAACTGCACCCAAGTTATTGTCTTAGTATTTTTCTAGTCTGAGGCATATGACTGTGGGTGTGCAGACCCTAATGTATGTCAAATGTGTCTTGGCCTTTAGCTCGCATGCTTGACAAGAAGGAGGAGCCCAGCCCTCAGTATGCTTTTGGGCTGCTAATTACATAACATCCTATTGTGGCGCCCAAATTAACAAGCGTGTCCTGTACCTCAGTGTTCCCCAACCCTGTCCTCAAGGCCCACCAACAGTGCATGTTTTGCAGAAAACCACAAACATGCACAGGTGGGGTAATTAGTGTCTCAGCAGAGCTGATTAACTAGCTGTGTGGATTTCCACAAAACATGCCCTGTTGGTGGGCCCTGAGGACAGGGTTGGGGATCACTGCTGTACCTTATTTACCTGCTTTGATTTTGAGGGCTCTGAAGTAAAATTATTCTACTTTGTGTATCCTTTGCAATGCTTATCTCTTATGTTATAATACCTTTTACTGTTTTGGCCTAGTTTAGTTTTATAGTCTATAAATGAAGACTGTCTGTATTAATCAGCTTTCACAAAGTATTATACATATTATATAAGCAATACAATTCTATGATTGTACAACAATCAATAAAGTCCAATATTTGGTGAAGTCCTCTTTGTGCCTAGATACAAATACAATAAAAAATAGAAATACAAATAGAGCTGTGCTCAAGCCAAGAGATTGTTGTCAATTTCCACAGTTTGCATATGCAGCTGATCATGAGTATGGTTGAATCCCCGTGAACAGCTGCACATACAGACTCTTGATATTGACATCTGTTCCGATATGCTTGGCTGGAGTGAAACTCTATTTGTATTTATACAAACACATATTGTCCATATCAGCTGTTATGCATCTCCACTCTCCTCCGCATATGGCTGGGCAAGGGGGGCACTTGAGGAGACACAGGGGCGCCCTCACAGTTGTGCACCCAGAGGCTGGTGCCTCCCAAGCCTCTTCCTTGCAAGTCAGTGCTCCAGAAACCTTTTTGTTGTAAATTCTCTTTGTCCATGTTCTTCTCTAATGATATTAAGCATGAGCTTTCCAAATGTATAGCATAGTAATAAAATTACACCTTAAAGAATGTGGTTGAAACAACATCTACAGTTATGATTTCATTTTGAGTCACAAAATAACTTTTCTCAAGCCATGGATACATTAAAAACATCAACACTTTGTCATATAGCATTTGCAGAGGTCAGTAAAAAAAACAGACAGACCAACAAGACCATAGAAACCGAGTCAAAACCTGCTGTAATGCTACTTCTTAGAACCCCTTATTTGACTTTATTCAATTTCTAGTCTAGGTGGATCGAATAATCCTGTATTGAAGAGAACGTACCTGATATATTGTGTTAACAGTTGTCTGCTCTTTGAAAAGACTGATGCATTTCTTTTGTATTGCTGCCAAATTTTCATGGTAATACTCGTCAATGCAGTTCAGCATATCTGCCAGCAGATGACAGCAGACAAAAAGATATGTTCACCTTTCAAATAAACTAGTAGCACAGCATTGATGCCTTTATTATCTGCTTACTTGGACATTACAGCTTCATTGTGCTTACTATATTCTCTTTTTAAATAGGTTCCCTTTTTACCCTCAATATACATTGGTTGCCATTGGTTTATGAATGACCTGGTATTAGTTTTCTCTGTAAAACAGAAATAGATCTAAAATGGTAAATGCGCTAAATTTCTCTCTATTATTATTTAGTATTTATAAGCACCGACATCCACTGTGCTGTACATAGTCGTATGTCTATGTGTGTATCATGTAGTGTATGTATCGTTGTCTAGGGCCAATTTAGGGGGAAGCCAATTAACTTATCTGTATGTTTTTGTAGTGTGGGAGGAAACCAGACTGCCCGGAGGCACGTAAACATGGGGAGAACATACAAACTCCCTGTAAATAGTGCCCTGGCTGGGATCCGAACTGGGGACCCAGCGCTGCAAGGTGAGAGCGCTATCCACTATGTCACCCTGCTGCCTCTCTGAAACCAGAAGCTTACACTCACTTAAAATTTGGGATCCACCTAAGTATAATTTTGATGTCTGATCTTCAGCTTTAAAGTAACAGTAATAATAATATCCTGTGGATTTATTCCAGAGTTTTCATGTACAGGACACACCGTGTTAATTAAATGTATTCATTGGTATGCCAAGTAACTTTCAAAGACTGTTTCACCCTGAGCATATTTATGATGCAACCCCTGTTTGTTTGCCAAAAAATCTCTTTCAAAATATGTACATCAAACCTTTTCCACATCTGCATAATGCCCTATACATAAATCTTCTGCCCTTTAAAGTACTTATTTGGCCTATAAACACAACATTATCCGATTTCAATTAAAAACATCATGTAGGTGTACTTGTTACCAATGAACTGTTGTTCCTTTGGAGTCTCCTAATATTCACACAGTGAAGCGCTTCACAGATTATGATTCAGCACTAGGCAGTGGACAGTTCCTGACTCTGCAAAAGGATTCTCCTCTTAGGCCTAGTGCACACCAAAAACTGCTAGCAGATCCGCAAAATGCTAGCAGATTTTGAAACTCTTTTTCTTCTTTTTCTGTAGCGTTTCTGCTAGCGTTTTGCGGTTTTGGGAAGCGTTTTTGATGTAGTAGATTTCATGTATTGTTACAGTAAAGCTGTTACTGAACAGCTACTGTAACAAAAAACGCCTGGCAAACCGCTCTGAAGTGCCGTTTTTCAGAGCGGTTTGCGGTTTTCCTATACTTAACATTGAGGCAGAAACGCCTCCGCAATCCAAAATCTGCAGCAGCCCGGGAGTATGCGTTTCTGCAAAACGCCTCCCGCTCTGGTGTGCACCAGCCCATTGAAATACATTACCCTAGCGGATCCGCACCCGCAAGCAGATCGCAAACCGCAGCGGAAACGCTCCGGTGTGCACTAGGCCTTAGATCTAATACTTTTGAAGGAAGAGATGTAGGGAGTGTTTCCAATGTGTTTGCACACAGAAAGGCAAAAATATATATTTTTATTTTATATTTATATTTTGGGTCATACAGGTACACATTATTAGTGAGGATAGGTAGGTCTCTCACAACATATCGTTCTTGGTGAGGTATACTGTATAAGTGTAAATAACAGGTCTAACGGGAATTTGAATGATTACAAAATATATACCTGTCGCTGCTAACTTTTTGTAGCTTCTTCTCTAGGTGTCATTTGCATCTTGAAGCTTTAGTTACACATATGGGCATTGTCTTTAAAGGGGAACTGAAGTAAGAGGTATACGGAGGGTGCCATATTTATTTCCTTTTGATCAATACCAGTTGCCTGGCAGCCCTGCTGGTCTATTTCTCTGCAGTAGTATCTGAATAACACCAGAAACAAGCATGCAGCTTGTCTTGTCAGATCTGACTTTAAAGTCTGAAACACCTGATCTGCTGCATGCTTGTTCAGGGGCTATGGCTAATAGTATTAGAGGCACAGGATCAGCAGGGCTGCCAGGCAACTGGTATTACTTAAAAGGAAATAAACATGGCAGCCTCCATATACCTCTCTCTTCAGTTCCACTTTAAAGGGAACCTGTAGTGTTGTGTAACATGATAAACCTTTAGCACCACAATACTCAGCTGTTCATATGACAGGCACTTAAAAATGACCATACCAATTAAGCCTTCTGGAGAAAAAACATCTCCACTCAAGTAAAGTATCCACCACTTTCATCACTGTACTTTGCTTGCAAGAAAAAACAGTCTGAGACCTGTCAGCTAAAACCAGCTGGCAGGAGGCCACCCTCTTTTGGGGGAAACGAGCAACAAGGAAGGATAAAAAACATAAAAATCCTTCAAAGTTAAAAAATGAGAGGTGGGTTACTTCAGAGATGTCATGGATATAGGATAAGAAAATCAGTGTAATTTTTCCTTCCTGGACCTCTTTGTCCCCATTGTGTTGTTCACCTTCCAAAGGAGGCCAGCCTCCTGTCAGCTGATTTTAGCTAACGGGTCCAAGCCTTTTTTTTTCTTGCGAGCGAAGAACAGTGATGGACCCAGCACCCGAGTGGAGATGGTTATTCTCCAAAAGGCTTAATTGGTTCGTTCCCCTTCATAGTAGCCATTTCTTGTGAGTATTCTCCTACACTGTTTATTTCTCCCGTTTAACAGAAAATACTGCACCATTTGGGCTCCGATTGTCTCTGTGTTTGTTTGCTAAAGGTAGCCACTCTTTATCTCTCAAATTGTATGGAGATCATATGATCATGGGACAACAATACTGTCACTATCATCAAGAAAGTACAACAGAGGATGTACCACCTACATTAACCGCCTCCCGACCGCGTCACACCGATGGGCGTGGCCGCGGGCGGCAGCCCCAGTACCAGCTAATGCCGATTGGCGTAAAGTCCTGGGGCATCAGTTTGCAGGAGATTGCGCGCATGCTATGCGCGCATGCTATGGCGGCATGCTGCGTGCGCATCTTCTGCCTGGTGGGCGGAGCGGAGCTCCGCCTTCAGTCTCCGAGCGGCGATCGCCACTCGGAAGACTGTTACACAGCGAAACCTCCATGTATTTACACTGTGCAGCGCTGCGATCAGCAGCAGCGCTGTACTGGGGACAGCCGTGTGACACAGATGTCCCCCTGGGGCACATGAGAGCGATTGGCTCTCATAGGCAGAAGCCTATGACAGCCGATCGCCACTATTGGCTGGCTGGGGGGTGGGAGGGATCAAAGAAAAAAAAAGAAAATAGTAAAAAAAAAGAATAATAATAATAACATAAATATTTATTTGAAAAAGAAATAAACAAAGGGGGGGGGGGGGGGGGGGCGATCAGACCCCACCAACAGAGAGCTCTGTTGGTGGGGGGAAAGGGCGGGGGATCACTCGTGTACTGTGTTGTGTGGCCCTGCAGCTTGGCCTTAAAGCTGCAGTGGCCATTTTAACAATAAAAGGCCTGGTCTTTAGGGGGGTTAAGCACTGCAGTCCTCAAGAGGTTAATGGTGCAGTTCTACACTACGTTCATCAAATCCATCATGACATAATCTATGACTGTATGGTTCGGCTCCTGCTCAGTACTAGAAAAAGTGAGACTGCAGCGCATCACCTAAACAGCATAATGGATAATTGGCTGTAGCTTAACTCCCTGCAGGACAATTATGCTAGCAGGAGCAGAAAGAGAGAGACCAAGATTGCCTCTGACCCCTCTCACCTTCCTCACTCCATCCACCAGCACATGCCTTCAGGAGTAAGAATTCGGTCAGTCGCAACTAAAACTTCTGGGCACAGGAACAGCTTCTTCCCTCAGGTGGTAGCCATGTTTAATGCAGAACACACTAGGGCCTTGATTCACTAACCGGCACTAAGCCGGTTAGTGTGCCTTATCACTTAGTGGGCACAAACTACAGCGCTAACCTTATCTGAGGTTAGTGTGCCTTATCTGAGGTTAGTGTGCCTTATCTGAGGTTAGTGTGCATTATCTGAGGTTAGTGTGCCTTATCTGAACTTAGTGTCCCTTAAGTAGCTTTGTGCACACTAAAAGATGCACAAAGCTACATCACGCACTGCACTGTTGCATTGCGTTGCACCGCGCGCAAAGATCGGCGCATTACGCTGTGCGCGGTGCAATGCGCAATGTAGCTTTGTGCATCTTTTAGTGTGCACAAAGCTACTTAAGAGGCACTAAGTTCAGATAAGGCACACTAACCTCAGATAAGGCACACTAACCTCAAATAAGGCACACTAACCTCAGATAAGGCACACTAACTCAGATAAGGCACTCTAACTTAGATAAGGCACACTAACCTCAGATAAGGCACACTAACCTCAGATAAGGCACAGCGATGGAAAATTATTTTTTACTCCGGCGCTAACTTAGTGCCGGACGGTAGTGGTGCTCAAATACACCTTTTTAAAATTCGAGTTTGGTCGAATTCGAATAGTAAATTATTCGAGGTCATTCGAATATTCGAGTCGAATAATTTTTACTATTCGATTCGACCTCGGACTTCGAGCTCACTATTCGAGTCGGTATTCGAGCTAACTATTCGAGCTGACTATTCGAATTGGCCTTAAATAGCTTCCAACACTTGTTTTGAGGGTGAATGATGCAAGAAACCTCTTTTTTTCCAAGTAACAACAGCAAGTGATTATGTGGGGATGTTCCTTTAAAAAAAAATGTGGAAAGAGAAGTTGTGTCCTTAATTTTGTTCAGTAGTGTTACTGTATATACTTGTTCTTCTTCTTCTTTATCTTTCTTCTTCTTCTTCTATATCGTCTTCTTCTATATCGTCTTCTTCTATATCTTCTTCTTCTATATCTTCTTCTCCTTCTCCTTCTCCTTCTCCTTCTCCTTCTCCTTCTCCTTCTCCTTCTCCTTCTCCTTCTCCTTCTCCTTCTCCTTCTTCTTCTTCTTCTTCTTCTTCTTCTTCTTCTTCTTCTTCTTCTTCTTCTTCTCCTTCCTTTTCAATATAGTCTTATTCTTCTTCACGTATTTCTCTTTTCAATTTTTTTTTAAAGAAATGCAGCTATTTTTGAGCGTAACAAATAGCTGGTGGGCGCACGCATGTTGGAAGCGCCATTGTATGTGCTCCCTGGCAGTGGAAACACAAAGACAGCAGGAGGTAAATTCAGCAGCAGGAGGAGGAGGATGAGTGTGTGGCAGCAGGCAGTCAATGAGGCAGGCAGCTCGCCGTGACATAATAGCCCTGGTACCTAGCGGTGATACCAGGGCTGTAAATAAACACAACAGGAGGTCCCAGACAGCGGTCGTGCAGCCCACATTGTGTCCAATACACAACTGGGACAACACAGTTTTCAACCCGGGCACCTCAGAAAAATTAAACCTTTTTTTTTATTTTAATGGTTTGTTTGGTTTTGGTTTTGCAACCAATATAGCTATTGTTTGACGTAATAGCTGGTGGCAGAGTGGCAGCAGAAGGTAAATCATCTGTGTACCCTGGCAGTGGGAAACACAGACAGACAGCAGCAGCAGGAGGAGGAATGGAGGAGTAGGCGAGCAGCTATTGTTTGACGTAATAGCTGGTGGCAGAGTGGCAGCAGAAGGTAAATCATCTGTGTACCCTGGCAGTGGGAAACACAGACAGACAGCAGCAGCAGGAGGAGGTATGGAGGAGCAGTGTGAGTGTGGCAGCAGGTAGGCAGCGTGACATAATAGCCCTGGTACCTAGCGGTGATACCAGGGCTGTAAATAAACACAACAGGAGGTCCCAGACAGCGGTCGTGCAGCCCACATTGTGTCCAATACACAACTGGGACAACACAGTTTTCAACCCGGGCACCTCAGAAAAATTAAACCTTTTTTTTTTTAATGGTTTTTTGGTTTTTGGTTTTGCAACCAATATAGCTATTGTTTGACGTAATAGCTGGTGGCAGAGTGGCAGCAGAAGGTAAATCATCTGTGTACCCTGGCAGTGGGAAACACAGACAGACAGCAGCAGCAGGAGGAGGAATGGAGGAGTAGGCGAGCAGCTATTGTTTGACGTAATAGCTGGTGGCAGAGTGGCAGCAGAAGGTAAATCATCTGTGTACCCTGGCAGTGGGAAACACAGACAGACAGCAGCAGCAGCAGCAGGAGGAGGTATGGAGGAGCAGTGTGAGTGTGGCAGCAGGTAGGCAGCGTGACATAATAGCCCTGGTACCTAGCGGTGATACCAGGGCTGTAAATAAACACAACAGGAGGTCCCAGACAGCGGTCGTGCAGCCCACATTGTGTCCAATACACAACTGGGACAACACAGTTTTCAACCCGGGCACCTCAGAAAAATTAAACCTTTTTTTTTTTTATAATGGTTTGTTTGGTTTTGGTTTTGCAACCAATATAGCTATTGTTTGACGTAATAGCTGGTGGCAGAGTGGCAGCAGAAGGTAAATCATCTGTGTACCCTGGCAGTGGGAAACACAGACAGACAGCAGCAGCAGGAGGAGGAATGGAGGAGTAGGCGAGCAGCTATTGTTTGACGTAATAGCTGGTGGCAGAGTGGCAGCAGAAGGTAAATCATCTGTGTACCCTGGCAGTGGGAAACACAGACAGACAGCAGCAGCAGCAGCAGGAGGAGGTATGGAGGAGCAGTGTGAGTGTGGCAGCAGGTAGGCAGCGTGACATAATAGCCCTGGTACCTAGCGGTGATACCAGGGCTGTAAATAAACACAACAGGAGGTCCCAGACAGCGGTCGTGCAGCCCACATTGTGTCCAATACACAACTGGGACAACACAGTTTTCAACCCGGGCACCTCAGAAAAATTAAACCTTTTTTTTTTTTTTATGTTTTTTTGGTTTTTGGTTTTGCAACCAATATAGCTATTGTTTGACGTAATAGCTGGTGGCAGAGTGGCAGCAGAAGGTAAATAATCTGTGTACCCTGGCAGTGGGAAACACAGACAGACAGCAGAAGGGCAGTACACAGCAGCCCACTGTAGGTGTAAAATGTGTGGCTGCAGGCGACGTAATAGTCAAAGTGAACCAGGCTGGCTTAGTGAGCAGGAGCCAGGAGGTGGTAAAGGGTGGTAAGGCACATTAACGATGGTTCCGGCAGCCAGTTCATGTCCCCCTCTCGCCGACAACAGGGGCCAGGAACTCGCCTTCCACCCACGCCTGGTTCATCTTGAGAAACGTCAGTCTGTCCACAGACTTGTGAGACAGACGTGAGCGTTTCTCGGTGACCACGCCACCAGCTGCACTGAAGCAGCGCTCGGACAGCACGCTGGAAGGGGGGCAGGACAGCACTTCCAGGGCGTACTGCGCCAGCTCGCTCCAGATCTCCATGCGCTTGACCCAATACTCCATGGGATCAACAGGGGCATCGCTGTCAAGCCCGCTGTACGACCCCATGTAGTCAGCCACCATGCGGGTCAGGCGCTGGCTGTGACCGGAGGAGGATGCTGCTGCATGCATCTCCTCTCTAGTCACTGCTGCCGGAGCCTCTACAGTCCTGTAGAGCTCGTGGCTGAGAGACAGCAGGTCTGTGGGGCGCTTGCTGCTGCTGGATGCAGGCACCTGCTGCTGCCTCTGTGCTGGCTGCTGGACAGTGGGGGTGGAAGGCTGGGGGAAGGCTTCCTCCAAGCGCTCAACAAGGGCCTGCTGCAAGCTCCTTATTTGTTGCGCTGGGTCTCCTCCTGCAGGCGGCAGGAACTGGCTCAACTTCCCCTTGAGGCGTGGGTCCAACATCATGCTGATCCAGATGTCCTCCCTCTGCTTCATCTGGATCACCCTGGGGTCCCTGCGCAGGCACGTCAGCATGTGCGCTGCCATTGGGAAGAGGCGGGCCACGTCTGCTGGCACATCGACGTCAGTGCTGTCCTCATCCTCCTCCTCTGCCGCCTCATCCTCTCTCCACCCCCGCACCAACTCAGCTGCGCTGTGCTGATCCCCCTCATCAGCAGCCAGGTCAGGGACCTCCACCAAGTCCTCCTCCTCCTCCCCCTCAGAGGTGGACTGCGCAGCTGGTTGCCGCTCCTGCTGGTCCAAGGCTGCCGCTCCCTGTTCCAGCAAAGCATCGAGGGCCCTGTTCAGCAGAGAAACCAGGGGCACCCACTCGCAGACCATAGCATGGTCCCTGCTCACCATGTTTGTGGCCTGCAGGAAGGGAGCCAGCACTAAGCACACCTGCTGCATGTGCCTCCAGTCATCATCGGGGACGATGGACGGGAAGTTGCTGGTCTTGTCCCTTCTCAGAGCTGCGGAAACAGTGGCCAGGGCAAGGTACTGTTTGACAGCGTGCCTCTGTTCAACCAGACGCTCCAACATCGCCAGGGTGGAGTTCCAGCGAGTCGGAACGTCAAGGATCAGCCGATGGCGTGGCAGATCCAGCTCCTTTTGCACGTCTTCCAGGCTCGCACAGGCTGCAGCCGAGCGCCGGAAGTGACGCACAACATTCCTTGCCGTTTCCAGCAGTTCGCCCATCCCCTGGTAGGTGCGCAGGAACTTCTGCACCACCAGGTTCAGCACGTGGGCAAGACAGGGGATGAGGGTCAGGTTTCCCCTGTGTATTGCGGCAACCAGATTGGCCCCATTGTTGGCCACCACCTCTCCGACTCTGAGGCCTCTGGGGGTCAGCCAAATCCTCTCCTGCTCCTGGAGTTTGGCCAACACATGGGTTGCCGTCAGCTTGGTCTTCCCAAGGCTGACCAAGTGCAGCAGCGCTTGGCAGTGGCGGGCCTTCACGCTGCTGCTGAGGCGGGGGGGTTGGCCAGGTGTGCCGGAGGATGGCAGAGGATCGGAGGAACCTGCTGCAGTTCCCCTGACCCTGCGGGGTGGCACCACCCACTGTGTTGCTGCTGCTGCTGTGCCCGCTGCTGCTCTCCCATCCTCACCCCCTTCCACCAAGCTGACCCAGTGGACAGTGAAGGACAGGTAGCGGCCTGTCCCGAAGCGGCTGCTCCAGGAGTCCATGGTGACGTGGACCCTTTCACCAACCGCGTGCTCCAGCCCTCGCTCCACATTGGCCATCACAAAGCGGTGCAGTGCAGGAATGGCCTTGCGGGAGAAAAAGTGTCTGCTGGGGAGCTGCCAGTCTGGGGCTGCGCAAGCAAGCAGCGCACGAATGTCGCTCCCCTCCTGCACGAGCGTGTACGGCAGGAGTTGGGAGCACATGGCCCGTGCCAGCAAGCCGTTCAGCTGCCGCACGCGACGGCTGCTGGGAGGCAGAGCCCTAACCACCCCCTGGAAGGACTCGCTCAAAAGGCTCTGGCGTGGCCTTTTGCTGACACGGGAATCAGCAGACACAGCAGAGGAGGCCACTGAGGACTGGCTGCCAGAACAGGCCTCAGTGTCGGCGGCAGGAGTTGCAGAGGGGGGAGGAGCAGTGCGTTTCCGCACTCCTGCTGGTGCTGCTGGAGGAGCAGGAGGGCGGGTGGCTGCTGTTGCTGCTGCTGCTGCTGAAGGCTGTGCAGTGATGGGTGTGGTGCCACTGCCAGCACCAGATGCCTTCAGCCTCTGGAACTCCTCATGCTGGTGGAAATGTTTAGCCGCAAGGTGGTTGATGAGCGAGCTGGTGCTGAACTTTAAGGGGTCTGCACCTCTGCTCAACTTCCGCTGACAGTGGTTGCAAGTGGCGTACTTGCTGTACACAGTGGGCATGGTGAAAAAGCGCCAGATTGGTGACAGAAACATCCCCCTACGGCATGGAAGCGCTGCTGCCTGTCTCCCTGTGGTGGTTGGGGGGGGGGGCTTGGGTGCGGCTGGTGGTGGTACTGGCTGATGCTGCTGCTGCTG
This sequence comes from Hyperolius riggenbachi, assembly GCF_040937935.1. Lineage (NCBI taxonomy): Eukaryota > Metazoa > Chordata > Amphibia > Anura > Hyperoliidae > Hyperolius > Hyperolius riggenbachi. The sequence continues at coordinate 275,838,026 of NC_090651.1, forward strand.
AGCCTGAGACACCAGCAGGGTGTGGGACGCTGCCAATGCTTGCAATGATGCGCCTCCTTGCAAGGCCCACAAGCGCATCCTCCTCCTCCTCCTCAGAGCTGCTGAGGACGACATCCCCTGGAGGTGGTGGCACCCAGTCTCTGTCTGTCACCGGGTCATCATCATCCTCCCCCTCCTGAAACATGTCCTGCTGGGATGAGGACCCCCCAAACTCCTCTCCTGATGCATGGATGGGCTGCTTGACTGTCGCCACAGTCTTGCTGTCCAATCCCTCATCCCCCAAAGTGCCCATCAGCATCTCCTCCTCAAGATCGCCAACAACAGCAGACAATTTACTCATGATGCCTGGGGTCAAAAGACTGCTGAATGACAGGTCGGCGAGTGACGGTGAACTGGCCTCCTCCCCAGACCCTGCTGGGCGGCTGCTGCGAACAGGGGTGGTGGTGGTGGTGAGGGTGGAGGCCTCGGATGCAGAGCTGATGGCGGGCTGCTCATCCTCCGTCATGAGTTGCACCACAGTGTCTGCATCCTTTTCCTCAATGGGACGTTTCCGACCCGGCTGGAGGAAAATGGGAGCAGGTGCTACACGCTGCTGCTGCTGTGTCTCTGCAGCGTGAGTTGCAGATGCTCCTGCTGGGCGGCGCCCAAGGCGTCCACGGCCAGTGGCTATGGGAGGAATGTTAGCCACTGACGCTGCTGCTGCTGCTGCGGAACTGTGCATGGTGGCGCGCCCGCGGCCGCGGCTTGCCACAATGCTGCTCCCTCTCCTCCTGATTCCCTTGCTGCCCTTCCCCTTGCCCAAACCGCGCTGGCTGCCACTTCCAGACATCTTCAATGTTTTGGGCGTATAGACAAAAGTTTTTTAAAAGGGCGGGTGAAAAGTGGGGTACTTTAATGGAGTGGGTTGGTTGGTGAGGTGACTGAGTGAGTGTCCCCTAGTACAGTAAGTAAGTAGTAACAGTCAGGAAGTACAACTAGCAGTTACAATAATCAGTAGTAATCACAAGTAAATTTAGTGTGTGTACACTCAGACAGTGAGTGACCGCACGCAGGAGCTAGTAGCCTATGAACACACAGTGACTGAGTGTCCTAGACTCCTAGTACAGTAAGAGTAAGTAGTAACAGTAAGTAGAACTAACTAATTACAATAATCAATCAGCGATCAGAAGGAAATGGAGTGTGGGTGGTGTGTGTACACTCAGACAGTGAGTGCCCGCACGCAGGAGCTAGTAGCCTATGAACACAGTGACTGAGTGTCCTAGACTCCTAGTACAGTAAGAGTAAGTAGTAACAGTAAGTAGAACTAACTAATTACAATAATCAATCAGCGATCAGAAGGAAATGGAGTGTGGGTGGTGTGTGTACACTCAGACAGTGAGTGACCGCACGCAGGAGCTAGTAGCCTATGAACACACAGTGACTGAGTGTCCTAGACTCCTAGTACAGTAAGAGTAAGTAGTAACAGTAAGTAGAACTAACTAATTACAATAATCAATCAGCGATCAGAAGGAAATGGAGTGTGGGTGGTGTGTGTACACTCAGACAGTGAGTGCCCGCACGCAGGAGCTAGTAGCCTATGAACACAGTGACTGAGTGTCCTAGACTCCTAGTACAGTAAAAGTAAGTAGTAACAGTAAGTAGAACTAACTAATTACAATAATCAATCAGCGATCAGAAGGAAATGGAGTGTGGGTGGTGTGTGTACACTCAGACAGTGAGTGACCGCACGCAGGAGCTAGTAGCCTATGAACACACAGTGACTGAGTGTCCTAGACTCCTAGTACAGTAAGAGTAAGTAGTAACAGTAAGTAGAACTAACTAATTACAATAATCAATCAGCGATCAGAAGGAAATGGAGTGTGGGTGGTGTGTGTACACTCAGACAGTGAGTGACCGCACGCAGGAGCTAGTAGCCTATGAACACAGTGACTGAGTGTCCTAGACTCCTAGTACAGTAAGAGTAAGTAGTAACAGTAAGTAGAACTAACTAATTACAATAATCAATCAGCGATCAGAAGGAAATGGAGTGTGGGTGGTGTGTGTACACTCAGACAGTGAGTGACCGCACGCAGGAGCTAGTAGCCTATGAACACAGTGACTGAGTGTCCTAGACTCCTAGTACAGTAAGAGTAAGTAGTAACAGTAAGTAGAACTAACTAATTACAATAATCAATCAGCGATCAGAAGGAAATGGAGTGTGGGTGGTGTGTGTACACTCAGACAGTGAGTGACCGCACGCAGGAGCTAGTAGCCTATGAACACACAGTGACTGAGTGTCCTAGACTCCTAGTACAGTAAGAGTAAGTAGTAACAGTAAGTAGAACTAACTAATTACAATAATCAATCAGCGATCAGAAGGAAATGGAGTGTGGGTGGTGTGTGTACACTCAGACAGTGAGTGACCGCACGCAGGAGCTAGTAGCCTATGAACACACAGTGACTGAGTGTCCTAGACTCCTAGTACAGTAAGAGTAAGTAGTAACAGTAAGTAGAACTAACTAATTACAATAATCAATCAGCGATCAGAAGGAAATGGAGTGTGGGTGGTGTGTGTACACTCAGACAGTGAGTGACCGCACGCAGGAGCTAGTAGCCTATGAACACAGTGACTGAGTGTCCTAGACTCCTAGTACAGTAAGAGTAAGTAGTAACAGTAAGTAGAACTAACTAATTACAATAATCAATCAGCGATCAGAAGGAAATGGAGTGTGGGTGGTGTGTGTACACTCAGACAGTGAGTGACCGCACGCAGGAGCTAGTAGCCTATGAACACAGTGACTGAGTGTCCTAGACTCCTAGTACAGTAAGAGTAAGTAGTAACAGTAAGTAGAACTAACTAATTACAATAATCAATCAGCGATCAGAAGGAAATGGAGTGTGGGTGGTGTGTGTACACTCAGACAGTGAGTGACCGCACGCAGGAGCTAGTAGCCTATGAACACACAGTGACTGAGTGTCCTAGACTCCTAGTACAGTAAGAGTAAGTAGTAACAGTAAGTAGAACTAACTAATTACAATAATCAATCAGCGATCAGAAGGAAATGGAGTGTGGGTGGTGTGTGTACACTCAGACAGTGAGTGACCGCACGCAGGAGCTAGTAGCCTATGAACACACAGTGACTGAGTGTCCTAGACTCCTAGTACAGTAAGAGTAAGTAGTAACAGTAAGTAGAACTAACTAATTACAATAATCAATCAGCGATCAGAAGGAAATGGAGTGTGGGTGGTGTGTGTACACTCAGACAGTGAGTGACCGCACGCAGGAGCTAGTAGCCTATGAACACAGTGACTGAGTGTCCTAGACTCCTAGTACAGTAAGAGTAAGTAGTAACAGTAAGTAGAACTAACTAATTACAATAATCAATCAGCGATCAGAAGGAAATGGAGTGTGGGTGGTGTGTGTACACTCAGACAGTGAGTGACCGCACGCAGGAGCTAGTAGCCTATGAACACAGTGACTGAGTGTCCTAGACTCCTAGTACAGTAAGAGTAAGTAGTAACAGTAAGTAGAACTAACTAATTACAATAATCAATCAGCGATCAGAAGGAAATGGAGTGTGGGTGGTGTGTGTACACTCAGACAGTGAGTGACCGCACGCAGGAGCTAGTAGCCTATGAACACAGTGACTGTCTGACTGAGTGTCCTAGACTCCTAGTACAGTAAGAGTAAGTAGTAACAGTAAGTACAACTAACTAACAATAATCTATCAGTAATCAGAAGGAAATAGAGTGTGTGTACACACAGACAGTGAGTGAGTGCACACACGCAGGAGCTAGCTAGTAGCCTATAAACAGTGACAGTCAGTGAGTGTCCTACTCCTAGTACAGTATAACTACAATACTATTAGTAAAGGACAGCAGAAATACTGGTATAGATGAGAGAAATAAACAGAGGACAGCTGCCCACAGAGGCAAGGCCCCCCTGAGGCCTAAACCTGTAAGCTTGCAGCAGCTGCCTGTCTCTAATGTAACACACAAGCTACTAACTAAAATACAATGTCTATCTAACTAACAACAATATAGGTGTATATGGCAGGTGTAGGTGAGCAAAAACGCTAGGTAAATGACCACAATAGAGCACTTGCTAAGCCAAAGCACAAAGGAGCAACTCTCTCTCTGTACAAGTCTCAGGCAAGCATGGAGAAACGGAACATGGCGGCCGCTATTTATAGGGTAGGGGCTGGCCAGGGTCCCCCTCTGTGATTGGCTGCCGTCAGAGGGCCTGGGAGCCCTCTGATTGGCTCTAAGGACATCAATCTGGGCTATGACGCTATTCGAGCTCGGTACCGAGCTCGAATAGCGCCGTTTGCTCGAATAGCTCGAATAGTGAATGGGCTATTCGAGTGTACTCGGATAGCCCATTCGAATAGCTACAGCTATTCGGAGCTCGAATACCGAGCTCGGATAGCTGAAAAAGAGCTCGAATATTCGAGCTACTCGAATATTCGAGCTCTGCTGAGCACCACTGCCGGACGGTAAGTGAATCAAGCCCATGAGCTGCTCGGACATGAAAGCATTACACTTCTCACCCTATTTACTGCCACTATAACTTACATACTGTCCCTGACTTGTATATATATATATATATACTGTCTGTCCTTGTGTTGTTTTGTTTGTGTCTGTTAAAGTGGATCCGAGGTGAACTTTTACACATTGCATAATTGTGTTCCTTTCCTATTGTTTATAGGGCATTCCTCAAGCCAAATACTTTTTTGTTTTTGTTTTAATATTTTAATTCCCTATAAACTAAAAAAGCCACACCCACACATTTTCTGAGAGCCTTGGCAGTAGCAAGGGCTCATGGGAGCTCAGTCTGGGTAGGAGGAGGGGGAGGTGTTACTAGCCATTGATTTCAGAGGCAGAGGGGAGGAGGGAGGAGGAGAGGGGATTAGGCTGATTGCTCAAGATACAGATAAGCCTGCCTCTTTGTAATGTTTACAAACAACATGGCTGCTGTCATTGTATCAAAGGAATAAATAATCATATTCTTTTAAAACTGTTTGCAGCTATATTTGCTGTGTACACCATCTAAACTTTAGATAAGATCTATAAACAAGTTACTTGTTATAGTTAGTTTTTCATCTCGGATCCGCTTTAAGCAACTGCCAAGTCAAATTCCTTTTAACTGCAAACTTTTTTGCCCAAATTCTTATTCTGATTTACCACCTACATAAGACTCTGATTGGACAGTATGGAAGACAGTAAACTGACTTTGAAAACAAGTTGGAAGATGTAGTTATAATATACAAAATTAGCATTGGTCACAAGAACCTGTTGAATGACAGTGCTATCAATCTTGTCTAATCAGAAGACTCTGCCTAACCATGAAAAACCAACAAGGCAAATGGGCAAGAAATGAAGTGCAGATTTAATGTCAGTTTTGGCCATAAGGGCCCCCTGAATAAAACCCTTAACTAACTCAAAACCTTAATCCATGGTATTATACATGACGGATGACCACTTTTCTGGGATTGCATTGTTCAAAGAGCCTTCCTGCAGAAAGATTAGTGTTGGATAATACAATACTGCATTGGATCTCCAAGGGGAGAGCTGACAATCTGTAAAAGTAATGTTTAAAATGTATCAAACACTTCACAGGCTAGTGTATAGTACCATTTTGTGGCCAACCCTCCCCCATAGATACCAATCAGAAACACTTGTACAAAATAGTGACAGTTTAAAAAAAAATACCTAAAAAAAAATAGTTACCTTAGGAGCTCAGCTTTTTTAATATGTACTGTATGTCGTGAGGGTATATTACTGTTATTTTAACAAATAAGGGCTTGTAATTATTGATAGGGCACAAAACAAACCACAAAACAGAAACAAATACAGATTTTTTCCAAATAATATATTGTCGCCATACATTGCACTAATGCAACAATTATTGTTGCTATCATTTGCACTTTAAATGTTGTGAAAGCCGGGACAAATGAGCAAATAAAATGTATGAGTTTTGATCTATAGTAGCAATGTTTATTTTAAAACTACAAGGGATGGGTAAGGAGAAAAATTGTAAATCACAATTTTATTAGATCAAGATCATAGACGTACAATCAGAAGAGTGCACTTATGAAATAACAATGTGAAGAACCTTTTGCAAAGCAATACCGTCTGAAACAATAGCCTGGTCTCAACACATCCTTAGCCATATTAACCACTTCAGGATTCTGCGTACGCATAAGTACGCCCCTGAATCCTGAAGCGGTTTCCATGGAAATGGTCGCTCGTAGGAGCGGCCGTTCCATGTCAGTTCACGGAGGGTGTATCCGTGAACACCCTGCGAGCCTCCGATCGCGGCTCGCAGGGTAAATGTAATCACGCGGGGAACATCTTCTCCGCCGTTTACATACATACGGCGCTGCTGCCGTAAAGGAGATTGGCGATCCCCGGCCTCTGATTGGCCGGGGAACGCCGGCATCTGATAGGCTGAAGCCTATCTGAGGTGGTGCAGGACGGATTTCCGTCCTGCGCAGCCCATAATGAAGAGGGGAGGAAGGGAAGGAGGCAGAGGGAGGAGTAGCGCTGCGGAGGGGGACTTTGAGGAGCCCCCCCCCCCCCCGCTAGGCACAGCAGCGCGGCGGCGATCAGACCCCCCCAGCAGGACATCCCCTAGTGGGGAAAAAAGGGGGGAAGTCTGATTGCCCTGCCTGATATCTGATCTGTGCTGCGGGCTGAAGAGCCCCCGCAGCACAGATCAGCCAAACCACCCAAAATCCAGAAGTGGTTAATTAATTCTTTGAAACCCCACATTCAAAGTGGATCTTTATTTTTCCCTCTGCTTAAAAAAAAAAGAAAAATAGAGAAAGAAAAAAGAGAGGGAGAGAGATAAAAAAAGGTGAAAAACACACATAGATGATTTACTATTTGCGACCTTCATATTTGCGACCTTCATTAGAAGGAATCATTTTTATGGTATTTTCAAATTAACACAGTCCTATTAAATCACCAACCATACACATCAAAGTCTATCCCTATAATCTAACCAAGATGCCCACTGTCTGGAAATCCCTATCACTATTGTTCTGTGCAGATAGTACCAATTTTTCCATTCTAATTGTGTTATTCAATGCCTCTGCTAAGCCAGCCTCCCTGAGAAAAGCATCCACCTTCCAATATTTGGCATTCAAATATCTAACCGAGACCATTACGGTATGTGACTGAGAATTGACTCCTTTCCATGCTTGACTTTGCCAGGAAACATAGGTATTGAGAAAAAGTGTAATATTTGTTTTGGTTTTCCCTATGAAATGCATAAAAAATAGAGTGATAACTGAAAAAAGAATCGCCCTCAAAAAGCCTAATTTGTGGCGAAAAAACAAACAAACCAAGATGTACAGTATTTTTCGGACCATAAGACGCACTTTTTCTCCACCAAAAGCCAGGGAAAAAGTGCTTGCATCTTATGGTCGGGATACTAAAATTGGGCAATCTTTCCCTCCATCGCAATCATAAATCATGCACATACCACCAGGCTGATGGGGCATCGGGTAGGCTGCGATCTCCTTAACAGAGAGCCGGAGGGGTGAGGCCCCATGCTGGCCAGCTAGTAAACAGGTGAACAGGGTGATGGAATCGGGCAGGCTGCGATCCAAGTGCAGGAAGAGAGAGGATCCCACATGGATGCAGCTGAGCAGTGTGCAGCCCTGCCAATCATGGCTTCCCGCTTTGTTACTGGTGTTGATGGTGTTGCAGGCAGGACCACCATGCCGTCATTGGGCCAATCACTGAATTCACTGTTACTAAGCAAGTTCAGTGATTGGCATGGTGGTCCTGCCCGCAAGACCGTCGGTGCCAGTAACAAAGTGGGCAGTCGTGATTGGCTCAGCCGCTCAGCAGCATCCATGTGGGACCCTCTCTATTCTGGCTCTCGGATTACAGTCTGCCTGATTCCATCATGCCGTTAAGATTTTTACTAGCTGTCAAGACACCACTGACCAGCATGGAGCCTCTCTCCTCCGCCTTTTTGTTAGGGAGATCACAGCCTACCTGATCCCCCGTCAGCCTGGTAAGCTCTTCGGGATAAAAGAGTGACAGAGGAGGATACAGAGTGACAGAGGAGGACACATAGGGAAAGAGGAGCACACATGAGGAGGGCACAGAAGAACACACGATAACAGAGGAGGAGGACACAGGGGAACAGAGAACACATAGGGACAGAGGATGATACAAAGGGACAGAGGTGGACACATGGGGACAGAGAAGAACATGGTAGACAGAGGAGTAATCATGGGGATAGAAGAGGACACAAAGGAGGACATGGGGGTGGAGAACAGAAAAGGACACGGGGGGGGGGGCAGAGAAGGACACCAGGAGGACACAAAAGGTACAAGGGGGACACTGGGGCGCAAAAGGAGGGCACAGGGGACACGAGAGGTACTAGGGGGACATGAGAAACAAGGGGAACATAATCATTGGGGGGAGAAGATCCACAAGATGCCCCTGCACCATGGACGCACCTGGTTTAGTATTTTCTCTTGCCTTGTTTTTGTCCTTTAAATCTAGGTGCATCTTATGGTCCATAAAATACATAGGTTTAGTTGTGATAAGCAGTGATAACGTTATGGCCAAATGAATAGGAGAAGCGCTGGTGAAAATGGCTCTTGGCGGTAAGTGTAAAATAGCCTGTCTGGTGAAGTGGTTAAAGAGAACCCGAGGCAGTTCATGGGGAGGGGGGGGGGGGCAGATGGGACACAGAGGCATGTTCTCTGCCTCTTAACATGCCTCTGTGTCCCTATACTGCTGCTCTCTGCCCCCCCCCCCCACCGCCGTGCTTTCACCCCCAGAACTTAGCGACAATATTTGTCGCTGTCTTGAAGGTAAACATGTGGGAGAGGGATTCCCTGTTCAAAATGCCTGCTAGGGACATTCCTGCTGGGTTTCCAGAGCTGCCATTGGGCAGCTCTCTCTCCATGGCCACGCTCCCTGCCGCTCCCCTACCTCCATTCATGCTAGGAGAGAAAATCAATCGTTCTTTCCAGCGTCATGACCCAGAGGTCATGAAAGTGAAAGTGGGCCAGTGCGGCCTACACGAGCGGCGGAGAGTGGCGGTTTTCGCGGCTACCTGATCAGCTCAGGCCCCCGGATCAGGTAGCCTAGGTTTTTTTTATTTTATGAGCCCACCTCGGGCTCTCTTTAAACTGAGCTCTGCCAGCTCCATTTTTTAGCTCATATTTCTAGATACCTATCTGCTGATGTCACCCTAATGGACTGTGGTTACATGCAGAAAAGGGAGGGTAAAGGACAGAACTGAAAAATAGTTCAGAAACTCTTGCTGGGGTTGAAAAACTGATTCTTTCAAAAACCCTTTACTGAATCAGTTAAGTAACGCTGCAGACAGTCAAGGCTTGTTTTAATATTCTCTGTATTAAACTGATTATGCAGATCAGCTCTTTTTTATTTTTGGTTTTCATGTTTGCTGCAGAAAAACAAGCAAGCCAGCTGTGTTGTCCTTTTTTTAAGGTAATAAAGATGGCATCCTCCTTGTTTTCTTCTCTCCCTACAGGTTTCCTTTAACAGTGATGAGATCGCGCCTGCATGATCATCTTAACTCCTTACTGTACCATCTCATGTTCTCCCCACTAAGCACTGGATCAAATCATTGTATCCCATGTAACTATTAGAAAGCTGCTTGTCCCTGTTTGCCTCTTAATTGCATCCCATTATTTTCCTCTCTTCGTCCGTTTCCGTTTTGTGCTTTTGACAGCGGCGTGATTACTGCAATAATAGGCTTACATAGGGTAATAGGCTTATGGCAGACATTATTTATGTCAAGGACAAGCAATTAAGTCCGGCCTGGCACATAATAATTAGATTTGAGCTGATGAGCTCATCTGTAATGTGTTTAGTTCAGATTAGCAGCTTATTTCAGGACCCTCCCTTCTCTAAGATCCAGTTAAGGGTGATACTCATTACTCATGTTTCATGCAGCTGTCTCCATCAAACTGGTACAGTCTGGGCATTTTAACTCTTTAAAGAGAAGAAACAAAGCAGAAGTCACATGGTGGGCACTGTCCTACCCATCTACAGAAAGCGTCATGCATGCCATGGTTTCATCTTGGAGTGTGTCTATGTTTGGCAAAAAGAACTCTTCATTTTTGCATGGCAAAATCTCTCACCATTTTTGAAAAAGAAGTTGCTTGGGGGAGGTTATCATACCTTCCTACTCACTGTAGATAGAAACATAGTACTTAAAGTGTACCAGAGCCAAAGCTCAGGTACAAAAAAAAATACCTAGCTACAGTAAGGGAAGCCTCAGGATCCTATTGAGGTTTTCCTTGGCTTTCTCCTGTCCACCCTTGCTAAGCACGGACCCCCAAAAGATTGCCAACAGCACATTGTTGGCAATTTTATTGGGCCCACGCACCGCCTCAGGCATCATCGCAGCTGTGCAATAGGTATGTGAGTGTGACTGCCCAGGTGCAGTAAGCTGGAGCACTGTGCTACTACATCTGCACGGCCATGCTTGAATGGCCACACTCGTCAGAGAAGAGGGGCCCGTGCTCAGATATGAAGAACGCCGATGAAAACCTCAATAGGATCCTGAGGCTTCCTTGACTGCAGCTAGATATGTCTTTCCAAGCTTTGGCTTGGATTCTTTTTAGGTATGTACCACCTATATGTAGCCCCAATTTGGCACAATGCAGGAAATTTCGCAGCTTTTAAACATGGACAGATGTCTTAACATACACAAACTTGACAAAAGAGGAAAAGGGAAGTGTTATAGTGAATCTGCAGCCCAGCCTTCGAAGGGGCCCAGAATTGGCTTTCAAAGTTATTCATAATCACTCAGGTTGTGAGAAGCAGTGTGAAAAAACAGTGCCCAGTTAAGGCAGGATACAGACTTTTATATTTTAAAGCAACTACGATAACCAGTTAGCACCTCTCCACTAAAGACAAACATTATTTCTCTTTCAGGTGAAAATCAGGCAAAACCATAAACAAAGAACAGGTAGTCAGGATTTTACCAAAACAGTACCACTGACTGTTTGATCTTTTAACGCAAAGATCTTATCTTGAGGGTTCCTCCACTGATGAACTGACATGCAACGTAATGTTCCTTTTTTTCTTTTCCTCCCAATAATACAAAATGTATAACTAAATATTGCAAAAAAAGATAAAAAGAAAAAAAAAAAAAGGCAATTGTATTCAGTATGTTATTTTCACTACAGTTCCCCTTTAAGTCGGTGTCAGTGACATTCAGCTGATTTTTGGCCTACATTTGTATTTAACCACTTTGTCCTCCTTGACGTTTAAAAACGTCAAGGAGGACATGCGCGCTCCCGGGGCCAATCGCGCGCGTGCACGCGCAATACCTGCCACGGATTCGGTAGCCCAGGAATCAATGAATCGGGCTATGGTGCCCGATCACTGATTCCTCTCCTCTGCAGAAAAAGCGACAGCTTCTCTCAGAAGCTTCGCTTTTTCTGACTCTATGTCCCTCTAAGCGTACATTGTACGCTTAGAGTGACGTCATGTAAACAAACTCAAGGTTGCCATCTTGTGGCCAAAGAGTAAAACTACATCTAAAAGTAAAAAAAAATTACACTACACAAATATTTCCCTAAATAAAACACTATTTACTTCCCACCCTCCCAAAAATACCCACATAAAATGTTTAATAAAAAAAACCAAAAACATTACAATAAAAAAAAAACACATAAATATTTACCTAAGGGTCTAAACTATTTAAATATCTATGTAAAGATGAAATATTTCTATATTTTTTTTTTATAAGCTTGTAAATAGTGATGGATGCAAAACGGAAAAAATGCTCTTTTATTTCCAAATAAAATATGTTCCCCACACATTGTGATAGGGACATAATTTAAACGGTGAAATAACCGTGACAAATGGGCAATTACAATACGTGGGTTTTAATTATAGAGGCATGTATTATTTTAAAACTATAATGGCCGAAAACGGAGAAATAATGATTTTTTTCCGTTATTTTCTTATCCTTACTGTTTAAATGCATTTACAGTAAGGTAACTCTTAGCAAAATGTACTCCCCAAAGAAAGCCTAATTGGTGGCGGAAAAAACAAGATATAGATCAGTTCATTGTGATAAGTAGTGATAAAGCTATAGGCGAATGAATGGGAGGTGAACATTGCTTGGATGCATAAAGTGAAAACAACTGAGAGCTTAAGTGGTTAAAATAAAATGAGCCCACTCTGCACCCATCCCAACAGCAGGCAGTTTTAGGGTTCAGGGGTATAACTACCGGTAGTTATAATGGGGCCCTCCAGCAAAACTTTGATAGGGTCCTCCCAATGTTCACACCTTCTTGACCAATGTTGAACCTCATGGTTTGGAGGTCCATCTGCTGGGAATCATATGACAAGTATGGCTACCATTAAAGGATACCCAAAGTGACATGTGACATGATGAGATAGACGTGCATGTACAGTGCCTAGCACACAAATAAGTAATCTGTGTTCATTTTTTCTTTCTCTCCCTGAAAGAGTTAAATATCAGGTATGTAAGTGGTTGACTCAGTCCTGACTCAGACAGGAAGTGACTACAGTGTGACCCTCACTGATAAGAAATTCCTCTTATTATCTCTTTCTTGCTCTCAGAAGCCATTTTCTGCTAGGAAAGTGTTTTATAGTTGTAATTTCTTATCAGTGAGGGTCACACTGTAGTCACTTCCTGTCTGAGTCAGGACTGAGTCAGTCACTTACATACCTGATATTTAACTCTTTCAGGCAGATAAAGAAAAAAAGGAACACAGCATAGTTATTTGTATGCTAGGCACTTTACATACACATGTCTATCTCATCATGTAACATGTCAGTTCAGGTATCCTTTAACCACCCCCCCATTACAAGGTTGACCACAGCAAGACCTTTTCAAGAGGCATCTGCATAGCTGGCTGCTGCTGCTGCAGGGGCTGCTACCCCTATTTTATGCTTCTGAGCAGTTTTAAAATGCCTAGGAGACATTAGCTAAAATTTTAAATGGATATTTTGGTAGGGTAGTGTTCAGCATCTACAAGTAACTAACAATGTTGCACAAAGTGTACAGTGGCTAGAATGTGGTAATTACTCTTAGTGTTTGCAGGATAAATGTTTGTATGAAAATATTTATACAAGTTATGATGATAAATAATTCAGTTTGGATAGAGTAGATTTCGTGTCAGGATTGTAAACCTGCTTTCTCTGTAGCTATTCAAAGAACAACATTGCTAGCTGGACTTTTCAGTTAGTGTTTAGGATGCAGAATACTGTCAGAATAATGAATAGATTTCCTGGACAATTTTTATTTAAGCTTTTCATTTTTATAGATTTTTAGGTGAATGTCCAACAGCTGTGTTCCTTTCTGCTTAATTGTCTGCAGAACTTAAAGGATATCTGAGCTTAAAAAAAGTTAAGCTTTACTTACCTGGGGCGTCTTCCAGCACCTAGAAAACTATCTGGTCCAGCGCTGCAGTTCCAATGCCTTCCAGGGTGCCGCTCTCCCCTCTATAAGATCACCAATCACAGCTCTGGTCGAGGGCCTCTATGTATACACAGGCGTGCCATGCGCCTCTCGTTGTTATCCTCTGTAGTCGGGAGCTCTCTGTGTTTGTGCAGTTCACAAAGACTTGAACTGCAAAGCGCTAGCAGTGACGGGAGCGCAATCACCAGAGGTATGCTGTGCCCACACATGTGAAGAAGGCCGCGACCAAATATGTGGTCGCTGATCTTGTGAAGTGGACAGTGGCTCCCTGGAAGGCAGTGGGAACTGCAGGGCTGGACAAGAAAGACTTCTAGGTGCTGGAAGCAGCCCCAGGTAAGTAAAGTGTATTCTTGTTTTTCAGTTGTGATATCCTTTAAGGGAAGATGTAAACTGCAATACCAGCTGACAGGCCTGTAACATAAACTTACTTTTTCTGGCATTTCTGTACTTTCAATGGCCCCCTAAGTGATGTGGAAATCCTGTGAGAGCCATATACTACAATTAACAAAAAGAGAGACACCGAGAGCCCAATATAGTGCAGTATGCACTTGTAAATGAAAGTGTGTGGAAAGAGTATGTGCAGTATACTCACAAGTCAGGCTAACCACATAGGCAACCACTGTAAAGGCAGGTGAGGGGATTTGACCTGTCCCCACTCAGGATTAAGAAGTCATTCTCCTTAGATCAAGGAAAAAAGGGGCAACACCCCTCCACCAAGGGTGAATATGTATGACGTAGTATGGATACAGAGGCGCCAGAAGGATAAAAAGATCTAAAATGTTTGAAAATGAGGAGGTAGTGGTGGACTTACCTCCTCCGGGCAAACACAAGAAAATGCTGATCAATTTTCAGCAAAACAATTTATTTACATACTCCAGTAAAATACAACATGTTTTGTGGGAGTGACCCGCTTCCTCTGTGGGAAGCTTGGCATAGTATCAGACCTGTTTTGTATTTGCTCCATCTTATTGTCTGAGAAAGCGGGTCACTGCTGCGAAATGCGTATTCTGCTCATTTTCTAAATGTTTAAGATCTTTTTATGCTTCTGGCGCCTCTGTATCCATACTATGACATACTACAAACAACTAATTTCACTTAAAGTGAACCTCCAGACTAAAAATTGACTCACCAGCACTGGAAAGGCCTGGTGTTTCTTTAACTGTTTTACAGCATCAGAACTTTTTTTCTCTTATACAAGCCTCATTTTTAGCTGCACAGAAAAAAACTGCCCGGGCATTTTTCCCCTAATGCTGTGCAAAGCATGATGGGATTTCTGATGTTGTTGTTCTCGTTCTGCTGTTTTGGTGCAATTTTTTTTTTTTACATTTTGAATTTGACATTTGAAGCCTAGCGCGCACAGCTGGGAGGGGTGATTAGGACACAGGACAGTTGGAATTGTGTCTTATGCTTCCTGTCGTCTCCTTTCAACCAAAAAGATGGCTCCCCCATGAAAAAGATGGCAGACCCCATGAATCACAAACATTTGCCTGTTCTTTTAAAACGGGGTGGGTAAGAGATTATATTACCTATCTATAGTAATTAACATAACTAATGTAACCTAATGACAGTATGTTTGTTTCGGCTGAAGTTCCCCTTTAAGGTGCGTACACACGCACTATTGTACACACTATGTACGCACTATTGTGCGTACACACGCACTACTATAACAAATGACAGGTCCGTCAGACCCTCCCGCGGCGCGGTTGTTCTGCCGACAGTAGTATGTGAGTACAGGCTCTCGGCAGACTGAGAAGACTGTTTTTGACTGATCCGCCGGGCGGTATGAACTTTTAGGCATGGAAGTGACAGCTTTAGTCTTGTGGGTAGCTTGTCTGAAATATAGTCAACCTCACTGATAAGCAAATTACAGTCATAAAAGTTTTCCTGGCAGAATACAACTTCTGAGAACAAGGGAGACATAGAAAGAGGTCAATAGTTAATGTATTTTTTTACTCTGGGACATTTAATAGACTACCACTGATTAGAGACAATAAAACATTTCATCTACTTTGCAAATGTTTAATATAAAATAAAACCATGGGATGCATAAAAAAGGTCATTTTACGGAGTAGGAGGATAAATACAATTTTTTATTTCATCAGTTTATTTTTTACCTCAGGGTCACTTAAGTATGAATGATAAACCCTAGCGTGGTCTGCACATAAATCCTGATACTACAGGTGTTCCGTATTTATTTGCCAACTGATAATTTTTTCTGTTAGGCCTATTGTTTTGACAGTATGGAAAAAATACATGCCTGTTTATCCCTGTACACATTTGCAATTTTCCAGCTGACATTTTCTATTTATTACGGTCTGATTTTATAGTTTTAACTGTGTATAGATGTCTCAGACATAATCACTCAGTGGGTAGTTTTCTTTCCCCTTTATTCTTCACTATCTCTTGCTCTGGTAAAGCCCTGGGGAAACCATTTCTGTTTGATTGTATCTATTTCATTTTGGCCTAGCCTCAGTTGCTTAACTCATTATTTGCATGGGGAGCTTGCAATTTTTTTTCTTACCATTTTACAATATAGTTATACTGTAGTTAAAAGCTTCTGGAATTTAGTACAGGGCATGTAAGAACTGTAATTTCTTAAAGATCAAGCTTCACATACTTTTGCCAGATGCAAGCTGAGCAGAAAGGACTCCAGTTCTAGGATGATTAGAGTTAGGGCGAAGCATAAGCAGGGAGGGGTGGGCAGGGCCAGTGTAACGATGGGTGTAACACAGAGAGGATCTGATTACCGGTGATCTGCAGTATCACTGGGAATACAGATATATACCAGATTATTGATGATCTGCAGTATCACCGATAATCAGATATATAGGCTAACCTCTGGACACCTGAGTAGATTAGTAGTGTTTGGTGCAACAGTAATACTTAGAGGACTAGGCCTCAGGGCAGTAAGGAGTACTGCACAATTCCTTCCGAAGACCTGAACTCTCCCGGAGGGAGGAGTCAGGCTGAGAGTAGGAAGGACAACCTAGAGTGACACTCAGGAGGGAGTGTCACTACCAGGACTGGGAACCGCCTCTGACAGTAAGGTCGGTTCTCGAGGTCGGACAAACCAGGTCGTAACCACACAGACAGATACAGTACAGATTCAGAAGGCAGATGTGGGGTCTAATAAACAAGCAGGAAGTTCGGCAACAGGGTATCAGAAATATCGAGGTACAGAATCAGAAGGCAGATGCAGAGTCTTAGGGCGAGCCGGGGTTCGGCAACAGAGTATCAGAATGGCAAGGTACAGGATCAGAGTTCAGAAGAATAGTCAGGCAAGCAGAAGGTCATAACAGATAATACAGTATAATTTCCTAACGCTAAGGTGTGAGATCCGTGGCCGTCAACACCTTTGGAAACTATGCTAGAACACAGATACAGACAGGTCTGAGTGCTACCACGTTGTGTTCGCAACGCCAGACAACCAGCAACTGAACAGCCAGCAGTATATATACACAGCTACTTTCCAGCACCTCCCTAAGTGCTGGACCAATGAGAGGACACAGAATTGTCAGCTGACCAGCTTGGTCAGCTGACCTACTTCTGGCTGCCATATAAGTTTTGCCTCTCTGCGCGCACGCGCGTCAATCTGAATCTTGGTGGACTATCACTCCCAGCCACACCAGTACTGACCTGCAAAGTGCCTGCTGACTCGTGCGCGAGGTTGGTCGCACTGCCATCAGCCCCGGCGGCGGCCTCCCCGCGCTGGGTCAGACCACTCGAAACAGGCCCATTCCGCGTTCCGCCACGCCATGCGCTGAAAGAGCCGCCTCCCGCTGACTCATGGCGGCGGCTCTTCCGCGTTTCTTCACAGTACCCCCCCCCCGAGGAGTGGACTCCGGACAGCTCCTTCCAGGCTTTTCTGGATGTAAAGTGTGGTACTCCTTCTTCAATTTATCAGCATGCATGCGGCCCTCAGGTACCCACATTCTTTCCTCAATGCCATACACCTTCCAGTGCACTAGATATTGTACTGCGTTCTGTACTATACATGAGTCCAAAGTTTTCTCTACTTCATACTCAGGTTGGCTATCCACCATCACAGGAGGAGGAGGAGTGGGACCCACAGAGGCGCTCACTTCTGCATCTAGACCCATTGAGTTATACTCCTGTTTGCCTGATGAAGCAGGACCACACCTGCGAAACGTGTTGCACTAAGTGGAGTTCAATAAAATATTTTTGTATTGATATATTGTGACTCAATTGAGTTTTATATTTTTGACGGAGGTAAGTCCACCTGAACATCCCCCTCTTTTAGACGGTTTTTAAACGTTTTTATTCTACTCTGGCGCCTCTGTACACCAAGCCTTGCTGAAATCTTGTGTCCACCCTCGGTGGAGGGGTGCTACCCCGTTTCCTATCTACAGAGAGCGACATCTTAAAAACCTGAGTGGGGTCAGGTTCTATTACTCCCCACCTGCACTTGAAGTGGTTGCCTATGGGTAACCCATGTTTGTGAGTATATCTAAATATTTTGCTTTTAACCACAACCAACTTAACAATACTACACCATATCGGGCTCTCGATTTCTCTTTGTTCTTCCAAACGGTATAAGTAACGTTGTTGATCTTCCTGGCTACCGGGAATGGACCCACAAACCTTGGGCCGAGCTTGTCTGAGGGTTGTCTCAGGGTCAAGTGACGCGTGGACACCCAAACCAAGTCTCCTGGCGGGAACCTCCACTCTAACGAGCGTCTCTTGTCAGCTTGACCCTTTTGACTCTGAAATGCTCTTTCCAAATTATCTTTCACCTTCCACCAGATGTCTTTAAATGCCCTCTGCCAGGCCTCCAGAGTCGGAAACGGAGTGGAGACTACTGATAAAGGGGAGAATTTGGGCGGTCTCCCTGTCACTACCTGGAACGGAGAAAAACCAGAAGAAGAACTCTTCAAATTGTTCTGTGCAAATTCTGCGAAGGGCAGAAATTTTACCCAGTCATTCTGTGCCTCCGCAACGTAACATCTTAAGAACTGCTCTAATGACTGATTGATCCGTTCAGTCTGCCCATTGGTCTGTGGGTGGTAGCCTGACGAGAATGACAGCTTCATGCCCATTTGGTGGCAAAATGCCCTCCAGAATCTAGAGATGAATTGGACTCTCTGATCTGACACTATGTTTTCCGGAATGCCATGCAGCCGGAAAACGTGGACGATGAACAAGTCGGCCAATTCCTGGGCCGAGGGCGGTCCTTTTAAGGGCACGAAATGGGCCATCTTGCTGAAGCGGTCGACTACCACCCAAATGACCGACATGCCCTCAGACCTGGGGAGCTCACCCACAAAATCCATGGACAAGTGGGTCCACGGTTCACTCGGGGCGGGCAAAGGCTGCAAGGTACCGACAGGTGCCAGCCGGGAGGGCTTACTTTTTGCACATATTGCACACTCTCTAACAAACTCCTTGCAATCTGCTAACAAGGAAGGCCACCAGGCACACCTGGCCACCAGATCTTGTGTTCTGGCTGCTCCCGGATGTCCAGCATTCTTGTGTGCATGGCACATCTCTAAGATCTGGAGATGGAAAGGCAAAGGAATGAACATAACCCCTTCAGGCTTCCCTTCCAGAATGTCCTGCTGAAAGGGGCTTAAAGTCTCCTTCCAGTCCTCCCAAGTATCAGTTTCAGCCAGCACCAATTTCTGCGGAATAATGGTCTCGGGGACAGAGGGCTGTGCTGTCTCTGGCTCAAAATGCATCTGCTTTAACATTCTTGCTACCTGGAGTGTACGTAATTATAAATCGGAATCGAGAGAAAAATAACGACCATCGAGCCTGACGGGGGCTCAACCTCTTAGCCCCCTCGATGTATTCCAGGTTTTTGTGATCAGTGTAAACCGTGATCATATGTTCTGCTCCCTCTAACCTAAGTCGCCACTCCTCGAATGCCAATTTAATGGCCAGGAGCTCCCGATTGCCTATATCGTAGTTTCTCTCTGCTGGGGAGAACCTACGAGAGAAGTAGGCACACGGGTGCATTCGACCCTGCAAGCCTGACCGCTGAGACAGCACAGCCCCCACCCCGACCTCTGAGGCGTCCACCTCAACAACAAAGGGGAATGAAGTGTCCACGTGTCTAAGGATGGGTGCAGAGCAAAATAGATCCTTCAGGGTGGAGAAAGCTTGTAGGGCCTCAGGACGCCAATGGGTGGTATCTGCCCCTTTTTTGGTGAGACTGGTGAGGGGTGCAATGACTGAGGAGTACCCTTTAATGAACCTTCTATAGTAGTTTGCAAAGCCTAAAAACCGCTGAAGAGACTTCAACCCAACTGGCTGAGGCCATTCTAGGACCGCGGAAACCTTAGAAGGGTCCATAGACAGGCCTGAGGTGGAGATAATGTATCCCAGAAAGGTGACAGATGTTACTTCGAAGATACATTTCTCCAGTTTAGCGTAAAGTGAGTTCCTCCTAAGTTTGTCCAACACAAATCTTACATGGGTCCTATGCTCGGTGAGAGTGTTGGAGAAAATAAGTATATTATCTAGATATACTAGAACGAATCTCCCCAACACCTCCCTGAAGACCTCATTGATAAGTTCCTGAAAAACGGCTGGGGCATTACATAACCCGAAGGGCATCACCAAGTATTCGTAATGCCCGTCGGGTGTGTTAAAGGCCGTTTTCCACTCATCGCCCTTTCTTATACGTATCAGGTTGTACGCGCCCCGTAAGTCTAATTTCGAAAAGATCTTAGTGTTGCTGACCTGTGTGAATAAATCGTCTATCAGAGGCAGCGGATAGCGATTCTTCACCGTAATCTTATTCAGGCCCCTGTAATCAATGCAGGTCCGCAGGCCTCCATCTTTTTTCTTAACAAAAAAGAAACCTGCCCCAGCAGGCGACCGGGAGGGGCGAATGAAACCCTTGGCCACATTTTCACGGATGTATTCTTGCATGGCCAATTTTTCGGGCCCAGATAAATTGTACAAATGGCCCCAGGGGGGCATACAACCTGAACGGAGATCAATGGGACAGTCAAAAGGGCGATGTGGGGGTAACTTGTCTGCTGCCTTGGGACAAAATACATCCGAATACTCCAAATACTGTTCAAGAACCCCCTCCACCTAAATCCTGGTTTGGCCCAAAGTCACCTTTCCTAAACATTGCTGAAAACAACGATCTGACCAGGAAATTAATTGACCAGTGGCCCAATTAATGTGTGGAGAATGAAGGCGTAGCCATGTCATGCCAAGTATAATGGTGGAAGTAGTCATGTGTAATACGAAAAACTGTAACTTCTCCCAATGTAGAACCCCCACAGTGATTCTCACCTCTGGTGTCTGAGACAGTGGACGATTCTTCTGCAGAGGTGAATCGTCCACTGCCGTGACCTGAATGGGTGGTTCCACCGCAATGAGCGGAATACCCAATCTCTTAGCGAACTCAAAATCCATAAAATTAGCCGCGGAGCCTGAATCAACAAAGACTTCCGTGGCCTCGGTCTTATCCTCCCATGTAACAGTACAGGGAAAAAGCAACCGCTTTTCTTCTAGGGGTACGAGTCGGGCGCCTAGGGTGTTAACCCCTACAACTCCTAGGCGGTAGTGTTTCCCGGCTTATTGGGACAGTTTCGTACTCTATGCCCACCTTCAGCGCAATACAGACACAGTTGTTCCGTCATTCTCCGTCTTCTTTCCACCTGGGTCAGTTTTGACCGATCAATCTGCATCGGCTCGGGTGGAGGCAGGACCGGAGAAGATGAGACGGGAGGAGATGGTGTCACTAGGGGTGCAGCGAGAGGTGCAGCGTAAGATGTCACCCTGACACGATGACTGCCCCTGGTCAGTTTCTGATGGCGTAGCCTGCGGCCGATACGAATGGCCGATGAAATGGCCTCATCGATCGTTTTGGGCTCGGGGTTGACTCAACATCGGAAACCTCATCAGACAAGCCTGACAAAAAACAATCTAAGAGGGCATAGGTGTCCCACCTGGCTGACACTGACCACCTCCTAAATTCTGCCGCGTAATCTTCAACCGGACCCTTGCCTTGACGCAAAAGTTTTAGCTTACGCTCAGAGGTCGAGGCAAGATCTGGGTCATCGTAGATTACTGCCATGGCTTTAAAGAATTCCTCCACATTGGTTAGGGCTGAATCTCCGGTATGCAAACTGTACACCCATGTCTGAGAGTTGCCAGATAACAAAGTTTTAATAAATGTGACCCCTTGGGCCTCAGTACCTGAGGATCGGGGTCTCAACTCAAAATAAGCTAACACTCTACTCCTAAAATTATGGAAGTCAGATCTGTGGCCAGAAAACCGTTCAGGAACAGGCATACGAATGTCTATGCTAGGAGGGGATCGCACCTCATCCACTGACATCTGGAGGGTTGGTACCGACCCTGATAGGGCATCAATTAAGGCTTTATGACTACCCAGTACTTGATGAATGTTATCCACCGAAGTGGCAAGTACACCCAGAGGATCAGTGCGTGCGTCCATTTTGTCTTTTTGGTCTGGCGTTCTGTAACGGTCGGTGTAACACAGAGAGGATCTGATTACCGGTGATCTGCAGTATCACTGGGAATACAGATATATACCAGATTATTGATGATCTGCAGTATCACCGATAATCAGATATATAGGCTAACCTCTGGACACCTGAGTAGAGTAGTAGTGTTTGGTGCAACAGTAATACTTAGAGGACTAGGCCTCAGGACAGTAAGGAGTACTGCACAATTCCTTCCGAAGACCTGAACTCTCCCGGAGGGAGGAGTCAGGCTGAGAGTAGGAAGGACAACCTAGAGTGACACTCAGGAAAGAGTGTCACTACCAGGACTGGGAACCGCCTCTGACAGTAAGGTCGGTTCTCGAGGTCGGACAAACCAGGTCGTAACCACACAGACAGATACAGTACAGATTCAGAAGGCAGATGTGGGGTCTAATAAACAAGCAGGGTTCGGCAACAGGGTATCAGAAATATCGAGGTACAAAATCAGGAGGCAGATGCAGAGTCTTAGGGCGAGCCGGGGTTCGGCAACAGAGTATCAGAATGGCAAGGTACAGGATCAGAGTTCAGAAGGATAGTCAGGCAAGCAGATGGTCATAACAGATAATACAGTATAATTTCCTAACGCTAAGTTGTGAGATCCGTGGCCGTCAACACCTTTGGAAACTATGCTAGAACACAGATACAGACAGGTCTGAGTGCTACCACGTTGTGTTCGCAACGCCAGACAACCAGCAACTGAACAGCCAGCAGTATATATACACAGCTACTTTCCAGCACCTCCCTAAGTGCTGGACCAATGAGAGGACACAGAATTGTCAGCTGACCAGCTTGGTCAGCTGACCTACTTCTGGCTGCCATATAAGTTTTGCCTCTCTGCGCGCACGCGCGTCATTCTGAATCTTGGTGGACTATCACTCCCAGCCACACCAGTACTGTCCTGCAAAGTGCCTGCTGACTCGTGCACGAGGTTGGTCGCACCGCCATCAGCCCCGGCGGCGGCCTCCCCGCGCCGGGCCAGACTACTCGAAACAGGCTCATGCGCGCTAACCGCCGCGTCCGACGCGGCGGTTTTTCCGCGTTCCGCCACGCCATGCGCGAAAAGAGCCGCCTCCCGCTGACTCATGGCGGCGGCTCTTCCGCGTTTCTTCACAGCCAGATTTCTGGAAAGGACACAAAGGCCAAGGCTTTGAGCGCTGAAAAAGCAGAAGGGCGGCAGGACTAGGGCTCCTTGCATCTTCTTTACTTCCTGGTGTGCGATGAGACAGTGCTATCTCCCAATAATACTGGCACATACAAGCTTTAACTTAGTGCCAGGGTTTCAGAGAGAAGAATTTCTGATACAGTAATGTTTCCTGCATAGAACACATTCACTGGAATATTAGCTGCAGTTTAGAACTCAAGCTGAGCTGTCAGACAGTATAGCTGGTCAGGTTCTGATAAAGGACCACTATCGCAAAAAAATGGGCAGTTAAAATCTGACAGAACTGACAGGTTTTGGGCCAGTCTATCTCTTCGTGGAGGATTCTCAGGGTTTTCTTAGTTTTTTCTGACGTTCTAATTCATGGTTCAATTGATTTGAACCATTTGGGCCTATTTGATTGAATGTCCAGTAAATCAAGTAATATTTGACCAACACTACTAATTGGTTTATAAATACAGTGGCTTGCAAAAGTATTCGGCCCCCTTGAAGTTTTCCACACTTTGTCACATTACTGCCACAAACATGAATCAATTTTATTGGAATTCTACGTGAAAGACCAATACAAAGTGGTGTACATATGAGAAGTGGAACGAAAATCATACATGATTCCAAACATTTTTTACAAATCAATAACTGCAAAGTGGGGTGTGCGTAACTATTCAGCCCCCTTTGGTCTGAGTGCTGTCAGTTGCCCATAGACATTGCTGGATGAGTGCTAATGACTAAATAGAGTGTACCTGTGTGTAATCTAATGTCAGTACAAATACAGCTGCTCTGTGACAGCCTCAGAGGTTGTCTAAGAGAATATTGGGAGCAACAACACCATGAAGACCAAAGAACACACCAGACAGGTCAGGGATAAAGTAATTGAGAAATTTAAAGCAGGCTTAGTGTAACGATTGTGGAATTCTCTCCGTGATCAGCGCACAAGACGTGCGCTGACACTGCGGAAATCCTCCACAAGCGTATAATTTGCGGGAACCCAGCAAAAGGTGCAATGCACCTGTAGAGGGAAATTCCTGTCGATACGGGGAACTGTGGAGTGCAGAGGAACAGCTCCTCTGCCCTGCCACACATGCCAGACAGGAATTGTACGAAGGGAAGAAACGCAGGGCAAGATAGCCCTGAAAGAGAGAGATCAAAGCGACAGAGGGTATGTGTGTTCACCAAACTAGTCGCCACCCTGCGACGATGAACACACAACCAGGAAGACAAAGCGAGAAGGCAATCGCCGGAGATGGCGATTGCTAACAGCGACACAAGACCGAATAAGCACAGATGAGGAATGTATGTTTGTCCACCAATCTAGCTGCCACCTGCGACGGTGGACACACAACAGAAGAAACCAAGTGAGAACGCAATCGCAAGAGAAGCGATTGCGGAAGAGAATGAGCACAGAGACAGATTGTATGTGTGTGCACCAAACTAGTCGCTAACCCGCGACGGTGCATACACAACAGCAGATATGAAGTAGGAACGCAATCGCGAGAGAGGCGATTGCCAGAGGTGACACAAGGCTACAGCAAGGCAGAACACGAGAGTAGCAAAGGCACAGCAAATCATACAAAGAGAAGATAAGGAAAATAACAAACGCTAGCTAAACGCGAACACCGCACTCATTCGCAACAGTGCACGTGTTTATGCGCGGTCTCCGCGTGATAAGCACAACAGAGACAAGCACGCCTAACTAACCACCGACAGACAAACATGAAACAGAGGACGCGAGCGCCTGCTTAACGGTTACCTCACTGAGCCTCCAGCAAGCGTTCGTAGCAGACAAGACAGACACACGAAAACAGGAACAATCGAGAGATAGGATCCACAGCACTAGCGAAAGAGGCTAGTGCGATCCAGGAAGACAGAACAGAAGGATCCACAGCACTAGCGCAAGAGGCTAGTGCAATCCAAGTACAGCAAGAGAGTAGCAGACCAGAAGGATCCACAGCACTAGCGCTAGAGGCTAGTGCGATCCAGGAAAACAGATCAGAAGGGGCTACCAGTAACAACCGCTGTTCCGGTTAGCACCCAGACACACAGAACGATTTCCTGTCGACCACCGCTGGGACAGGACAATCGCAACAGACAAACAAAACAGATATGCAATCCTAACTGCACTAGGGAAACTGCCTAGTGCAGTTCCAGGAATTACTCTAGGCTAATCTTCAAACAAAGAGCAAGGCTGACACTCCAGGCGTGTGTTACACAGGAACTAACCCTTATGACCAGCCAAGGACTCTGGGAAACATAGCTCTTTATACTGCCAGTCATCAAAGTAGGCAGGTAAGGGATTTGCATAACGAGTGTATGCAAATTCCTCAGCAGCAGAACAGACCAGAAACTTGTAATGGAAAAACAGCCCACAGACTAGAGGAATGGTCAAACAGCTGTCTGCCAGTGCATCCAGCTGAGCGGATCATTACAGTACCCCCCCTCTAGGGTCGGATTCCAGATGAGCCTCTAAACTGATATTAACAAAAGACTCTAACTGAAGACTCATGAAGGTCGGGGCAGTCCGACAAGGCCCAATTCCAGAGTCAGTCCAGCCGAAACCGACCTCATCGGAAGCAAACGCCACCGAAACATGCCCATCAGTACTACCAGTCTCAGTATAACACCCATCAGGACTATGAACGCCAGAGAAGAAGCCATCGACACCCTCCAGACAATACCCACCACCTTCCAGGGAGCGTCCAAAAATACCAAACCTGCCACAATACCTGTTCGAAGTGTCCCTTACAACACAAAAGCCACTGTTGATCTTATCCAGGGTACCAAGCAAAATTTCTCCCAGAACCTTTTGAAGCTCCACAGAGATCCCAAGAGGGCAGAACAATCACCAGGCTCACATGGAGAACTATCAAGAACCCCTATGGAACCAATGACAATTCTGGATTCAGAATTACGAGGACACCCATCAAGATCAGGACTTTCAGGGACCACTTCTGGGCATGCAAGCAGGCAGGCCATATCAGAGCATGTCTCCACCGAGGAAGCATCTGAGCATGCTGGTAACCGAGGCACACTTGGGCTTTCTGGGTCACAGAGCACATTGGGGTACACCGGCACAGGAGAATCATCAGAACATGTCGGGGAACTGCCAACCTCAGAGTCCGACACGACAAGACCAAAACCAGTACCGGGCAGAAAATCATCATGAGTGGAGGTCACAGGTACTGGTCTTTCAAAAGAAGACTCGGACTTAAATTCAGAATTTTCTGTGACTGTAATATCCTCATTGACTACATATGAGTGAAGCTCCACCAGAGCTGAAAAAGTAGCCAGCAAGGCAGCAATGCCTACTGAAGTGGGCAACACCTCATAAGGACTTGGGGGGCAGGAGACATCTCCTACAAGTTCTGCACCCTTTGGGAGGAACTCGGGGGTCTCCAGGACATCAGGCAAGACCTCAGGAACATCATGTTTCAAGTTTTCTAAGAAGGATTCTGAACTATCCATGTTACAGGGCAAAACTGGAACTTTATTTTGTGGACAGGGCAGATGTCCCAGGGAAGGTTCCACCGTAAACTGAGACTGAATTTCATCATCATGAGCGGAACGTACAGGAATATTTACTGGAACACACACTGACTCCCTAACTTTAATCTCGCTGCACCCAGAATTCTGCGTAGCAGTCAAACTAGCTTGCAACTCCAAAACTGCAGAAAAACAGGTGAGTATAGTGGCAATACCTAGACGAGCCTCTAGGGACACTGCAGGAGACTCTAAACAAGGCCATCTTAACTCATCCAGAGTACAGGGTGCAGAATCAGCATTTTCCTCAGAACAAGAAAGGGACTCACAAATGTCAGTGCGAGTGGCGATCATGTCTTCATTCATGGTACAGGGCAGATTCAGAGAAAGCTTCTCTGGGCAAAGCAAAGAAGCTTCAGCATCAGATTCGCAAAACCGAAGCGCTGTCTCACTCTTAGATTCGGTTAACAATGTCAAATCCGAGGAGTCAGAGCGCAAAACTTGCGAATCAAAAATCGCTTTAGGTTGTGAAACTGACGCTTCCATAGCGCAAACCTCCGCGATCTGCGGGGCAGACTGTAAGGCGTTCAGGACCGAAACACTGGAGCAACTGTCACCAGGCAACGGGCCCTTACAGGTGTGAACAGGGTGAGACAAAGACGCATTTGCAATAGAAATAGCGACAACATCAGGAAAAACTTTATTAGACATATTAATTTTACTTTTGATGCTGCATAGTTTAGGAATTTTCCCCATAGCAAGATCACAGATGGAAGATCTTAAAGATTTGTCTCTAAATGACAAGGGGTCCCACACATCCTTGAAAAAACTGGCACATCCATGCCGATCGCAATCTGCAGGAACATCCGAGAAACAGGCATCAGATCGCACAGATTCAAACTGCACGCAGTCAGGCGAGAATCCTCCAGGATTTGCACAGGAATCAACCACAGTGGCACACCCACTCATTTCAGATCGCACAATGTCAAGACTCACATGCTTTACCCCAGAAAGGCAGGAACAATCATCCGACAACAATGTCTCTTTATTGGAATCAATTGGTTGGTGTGTGTGCAACTCGTCCAAAATCGTCTGCCACACACACATCACTGGATCCACAAAACACCTGTCACACTCATCAGAATTAGTAAAAAGGTACATAGAATCGAGACAATCATTCAAGACATCTTCGCTTTTTGCGTTGTAAAAATCGCAAAAGGCTTTCCAATCAAAATCAAATTCCTCCAGCAAGGCCCCAATTTCCCAGGAAGCAAATGGGGGCTCAAATAACCCTGTATCTAAGTAGCTTTCATATAGTACATGCATAGACTTTCTTACTCCTTTAATATAGAAAATGATTCTGCCTATTAAAGGATCCACAAAAGCTTTGGATTGGGGTAAAAAACCCGGAGACTGAACAACATCATTGTAAACATCAATAGGGAGTGTTTTATTCCGATGCTTGCGTTTTTTAGTTTTTCCCCTTTTAGCAACTTTGCAAGTCTGCTGTTTAGAACCTGAAGTGGCAAGAGAAACATTGAACTGATTATCATACGGAATGGTTTTGCATGGAAGGGAAAGATCAGCTGACTTATCAGCAGCTACACATTCAATCAGAGCAGGTGGTAAGCCAGGCAGTTTAAACCAGTGAGAGAATATCACTGTAAGA
This sequence comes from Hyperolius riggenbachi, assembly GCF_040937935.1. Taxonomy (NCBI): domain Eukaryota; kingdom Metazoa; phylum Chordata; class Amphibia; order Anura; family Hyperoliidae; genus Hyperolius; species Hyperolius riggenbachi. The sequence goes on from NC_090651.1 coordinate 275,866,258, forward strand.
AACTGATACAGATTATCATTCCAAGAATAGTTTTTTAGCACATCATACGCCCTGGTAAACAAATCGCCTTTTAAGAGCACATAGGCAAACTGAAGAGCCGACGTGGACGGATCAGTAATCTGAAAGGCGGGATTCAGGCAAAACCGCACACATTCAGAGAGAAATTCCGCTTTGGTCTCTGAGTTTAGCCATTTAAAGCTCTTAAAGACACAGGACCCATACTCGACCAAATCGTACAATTCGGAAATTCCCTCTACACTGGGAATTTCGGTTTGGCTGGTCATACTGTAACGATTGTGGAATTCTCTCCGTGATCAGCGCACAAGACGTGCGCTGACACTGCGGAAATCATCCACAAGCGTATAATTTGCGGGAACCCAGCAAAAGGTGCAATGCACCTGTAGAGGGAAATTCCTGTCGACAGGGGGAACTGTGGAGTGCAGAGGAACAGCTCCTCTGCCCTGCCACACACGCCAGACAGGAATTGTACGAAGGGAAGAAACGCAGGGCAAGATAGCCCTGAAAGAGAGAGATCAAAGCGACAGAGGGTATGTGTGTTCACCGAACTAGTCGCCACCCTGCGACGATGAACACACAACCAGGAAGACAAAGCGAGAAGGCAATCGCCGGAGATGGCGATTGCTAACAGCGACACAAGACCGAATAAGCACAGATGAGGAATGTATGTTTGTCCACCAATCTAGCCGCCACCTGCGACGGTGGAAGAAGAAACCAAGTGAGAACGCAATCGCAAGAGAAGCGATTGCAGAAGAGAATGAGCACAGGGACAGATTGTATGTGTGTGCACCAAACTAGTCGCCAACCCGCGACGGTGCATACACAACAGCAGATATGAAGTAGGAACGCAATCGCGAGAGAGGCGATTGCCAGAGGTGACACAAGGCTACAGCAAGGCAGAACACGAGAGTAGCAAAGGCACAGCAAATCATACAAACAGAAGATAAGGAAAATAACAAATGCTAGCTAAACGCGAACACCGCACTCATTCGCAACAGTGCACGTGTTTATGCACGGTCTCCGCATGATAAGCACAACAGAGACAAGCACGCCTAACTAACCACCGACAGACAAACATGAAACAGAGGACGCGAGCGCCTGCTTAACGGTTACCTCACCGAGCCTCCAGCAAGCGTTCGTAGCAGACAAGACAGACACACGAAAACAGGAACAAGCGAGGAATAGGATCCACAGCACTAGCGAAAGAGGCTAGTGCGATCCAGGAAGACAGAACAGAAGGATCCACAGCACTAGCGCAAGAGGCTAGTGCGATCCAAGTACAGCAAGAGAGTAGCAGACCAGAAGGATCCACAGCACTAGCGCAAGAGGCTAGTGCGATCCCGGAAAACAGATCAGAAGGGGCTACCAGTAACAACCGCTGTTCCGGTTAGCACCCAGACACACAGAACGATTTCCTGTCGACCACCACTGGGACAGGACAATCGCAACAGACAAACAAAACAGATATGCAATCCTAACTGCACTAGGGAAACTGCCTAGTGCAGTTCCAGGAATTACTCTAGGCTAATCTTCAAACAAAGAGCAAGGCTGACACTCCAGGCGAGTGTAACACAGAAACTAACCCTTATGACCAGCCAAGGACTCTGGGAAACATAGCTCTTTATACTGCGAGTCATCAAAGGAGGCAGGTAAGGGATTTGCATAACGAGTGTATGCAAATTCCTCAGCAGCAGAACAGACCAGAAACTTGTAATGGAAAAACAGGTCTCTCTTGCAGAGACCTGCAGCCCACAGACTAGAGGAATGGTCAAACAGCTGTCTGCCAGTGCATCCAGCTGAGCGGATCATTACACTTAGGCTACAAAAAGATTTCCAAAGCCTTGAACATCCCACAGAGCACTGTTCAAGCGATCATTTAGAAATGGAAGGAGTATGGCACAACTGTAAACCTACCAAGACAAGGCCATCCACCTTAACTCACAGGCCAAACTAGGAGAGCGCTGATCAGAAATGCAGTCAAGAGGCCCATGGTGACTCTGAACGAGCTGCAGAGATCTACAGCTCAGGTGGGGGAATCTGTCCATAGGACAACAATTATTCGTGCACTGCACAAAGTTGGCTCTTATGGAACAGTGACAAGAAGAAAGCCATTGTTAACAGAAAAGCATAAGAAGTCCAGTTTGCAGTTTGCCACAAGCCATGTGGGGGACACAGCAAACATGTGGAAGAAGGTGCTCTGGTCGGATGAGACCAAAATGGAACTTTTTGGCCAAAATGCAAAACGCTATGTGTGGCAGAAAATTAACACTGCACATCACTCAGAACACACCATCCCCACTGTCAAATATGGTGGGGGCAGCATCATGCTCTGGGGTTGCTTCTCTTCATCGGGGACAGGGAAGCTGGTCAAAGTTGATGGGAAGATGGATGGAGCCAAATACAGGGCAATCTTGGAAGAAAACCTCTTGGAGTCTGCAAAAGACTTGAGACTGGGGCGAAGGTTCACCTTCCAGCAGGACAACAACCCTAAAGATAAAGCCAGGGCAACAATGGAATGGTTTAAAACAAAACATATCCATGTGTTAGAATGGCCCAGTCAAAGTCCAGCTCTAAATCCAATCGAGAATCTGTGGCAAGATCTGAAAACTGCTATTCACAAACGCTGTCCATCTAATCTGACTGAGCTGGAGCTGTTTTGCAAAGAAGAATGTGCAAGGATTTCAGTCTCTAGATGTGCAAAGCTGGTAGAGACATACCCAAAAAGACTGGCAGCTGTAATTGCAGCAAAAGGTGGTTCTACAAAGTATTGACTCAGGGGGCTGAATAATTACACACACCCCACTTTGCAGTTATTGATTTGTAAAAAATGTTTGGAATAATGTATGATTTTCGTTCCACTTCTCACGTGTACACCACTTTGTAATGGTCTTTCACGTGGAATTCCAATAAAATTGATTCATGTTTGTGGCAGTAATGTGACAAAATGTGGAAAACTTCAAGGGGGCCGAATACTTTTGCAAGCCACTGTATATTATTTTTTTTATTAGTGTACATAATGAACCATGCATCAGTTGCACATAAAATCACTCTGTTCAAAGAACGTAACCAATAAAAGATGAACGTCACACAAAAACATAATTCAATGTATATTTTCTAAATGCAATGGACACATATACACCTTCACTGAACCACTGAGACTGACAGATTCACTGAACCCCTGGCATTCGATCAAACACAGGTTAAAAACCACTGCTCTAGAGAGTATTTTTCAGCTATAGTGAGTCATCTTCCAGTAAGCTGTGATCTAGTATCAAGCAGGCATGTCGCAGCTAACCCAGATTAGCAATAAATACGACTATAAATGACTTAACAACACAATTTGAGAACCATGCTAAAGCCTTGTAAACACTGTTGATGGTTCTCAGCTGAGGTGGCTGGTGTGCGAAGAACCAAACGTGTGTTCAGCCTCCATGAGCCTCCCTGAGGCATTGCTGATACATCTAAAGGGCCTAGATTGTGTCAACCAAGCACATTGTTCTCCACCTTAGCACTCCTGCTTGAAGAAGCCCGACCCCCTCGATAGCAACTAAATGCTTAAGCCTCATTATACATCTGTACAGCACTCAGGCCCAAACTGTCATCCATGGGATCAAGTCCCAATCCATGCAGGTGACATTCTTTGTATGTGTGTATGCACCATAAGGTTAAGATCAATCAGACTGTAAGCAAACTATTCACAGGGTCATCTTTCCCTCCTGTTTAATGTTATAAGAGTTGTTTGACTTATGTTTGTTTATATCCAGTATGAGTTTATCACACGGTCCTGCAATAATACATAGGTGTTTTATACCGTAATTAGAATGGTAATAGCTAACAGATTTTGCTATTTATTACCACTTCTTTTTTAGGACTATTCCAAAAAGATGATTTCAATGACATCCAGGAGAAACCAAAAGAGGGTATTTGAACATGAGCAGGACATCAGCAAGTCAATGCTTCCACCACAGAAATGAATACAGTGTGTCCCAAGAGGGCTATTGTTGTTAAGACCAAAGTACATTCTGTAAAATGAATGTTGGAGGACTAATATTGTTAACTGATGGAACAAATCATGTTAACACTGATGGTGTTCACTGAAAACTTTATTACTTATGCTCAAGGAGTTGATCTACGTGACGATCACTGAGCCTTAGGCTTTTCTAAGTTGATATCTGTTCCTTTTCAAATTGATCTCAATGCAATGGAACAATGCCAAACCAAAGGTGTATATTAGTCCTTGACTGAGCTATGGATTCTCTCTGCATTCTGACCTTTGTTTACTCATACTGACTTTGACGTTGGGTTTCTGCTCTTTTTCTGTCTGGCGCCTGACTTGGCCTCCAGCCTGAATTATGACTTCTCCTGTCTGCTTTCAGTGCTGACATTAGCCTGTGTATGGATTCATTCTTGCTTGTTGAAAAACAGTATCATTTAAAAGAGAACCGCAGTTAGTCTGGCTGAGTTGATTGAGGGGGGAAAAGGCAGTTTTGGCTGTTTTATCTCGACTATTTATAAGCATAGATAAATTGGATAATTATTAAAATATATATATATATAAATTCCACTTTTAATACGTTTTAAATGTTTAATCCAGTAAAATAAAGTAGTGCCGTATTCAAAATAGAAGTTGACTGGCTGATGATGAACTGCTATGGGCCAATAGCAGTTGCTTTCCAGCTCTGTAAACTCACAGTCATGGGCAGTAAGATAGAGTAGAATATTTATACGAGATCAGTAGCAGAGTCGTAGGTTTCAATTACAGTAGGAATATATTTTAATGTAGTGCTCCTCATCTCTTAATGTGAAATTAATTCACCTTCCAGGACCATCATTCTTAATAGAATTAAGAATAGATTAATAATCGTAAGATAGTTTGCAGTTAAGAGAAAGGGGAATTTTGCTATTTCTGACACTAATGAATCATCAGGGAGAGATATTTTTAATATGCAAAATTAACTTGTTGTTATCCAGGGATGGTAATGCAGGATTTTTACCGTAAGATATGCTGCGGTTACTGGCAATGAAGGAGTTAGTGACTAATGAGTACATTTTAGAAGATGGACTAGGTACCTAAGACCGTATCCTAAATGGAATTACAGGATTTAAGCTTGTCCTTAGAATGTATCTACATGTTAGAGATAAGTGAAAGGAAGAAGGATCCTTTTGCTATGTTAATTCATAAAAATTATTTTTATAACAAAAAGCCAAAATCACTCATGTAGAGACCAAACCTGCTACTCCATTGTTTGAGCTAGGAGGCCATACTTAAGGGGCCCATACACCTAACGATTTTCCCGCCGATATACAGCAGATTTGATCACTGTGATCGAATCTGCTGTGAAATCGTTACACAAACGCTGACAGAACGATCGATTTCCGCCCGAAATCAATCGTTTCCATCGATTCCCCTCGAGCCGTCCATGAGGAACATTTACCTCGATCGCCGGCAGGTCGGGAGAGCGTCAAATGCTCGACGACCGACACTAGCGGCAATACATTACCTGCTCCGGCCGGTGCAAGTCCCCGCTCTCTCCGATGTCTCTTCTCCGCTGGGTTCCGGGTTCCGGCTGGCTACTACCTGTGCCGGCAGGAAGTTTAAACAGTAGAGCGCCCTCTACTGTTTAAACTTCCCCGGACGTGAAGTGAAGCCAGCCTGTCCGGAACCCAGCGGGGAAGGGACAGCAGAGACCAGGGGACTCACGCCGGCCAGATCAGGTAATGTTTGCAGGGGGCGGCGGCAGCGGCAGCTCCACAGATTGTGATCGGTTTCATAGTGAAATCGATTCACAATCTGTTTGCAGTAAAGGCAGCCATACGATCCCTCTCTGATCAGATTCGATCAGAGAGGGATCTATCTGTTGGTCGATTTGATGGCAAATCGACCAGTGTATGGCCACCTTTAAACAAAATGATTACCTTTGGTTGATTTCAAAGGACTAAGTTATCATCAGGGTCTTACTGAGGAGTCTTCAAGCCTACTTTAAAGTGTTACTGTCACTAGTTTTAACGTAGTCGTTAAACTAGTGACAGGGTTGCATAAGATAAAGAAAATCCTTCCGTAGCCCTTTCTTTTACCTTAGTCCATCATTGTAATTTAAACAAAAAATGTTTTATGTTTGCCTTTTTTTTTTTCAGAGGTTAGAGCTCTAGTGCATGATTGTAGCATCTGCTTTGAATACCAGGTGTGTATGTTGCCTCTAGGGGGCTCTGCACACCTCTGTTGGTAGTCATTCAGATGCGGCCTGTTCTTAGGATGCGCTGCCATTTCTCCCGTTTTCTATAGAAAATGTGTAAAGCATTTTATGGCCAGCTGCTCCCAGGTTCACACTAGGGTCCCTTCTAAAAGGATGGCCTCGACAGCGTGGAAGGGTCCAGTACGGAATACTTTGCATGCAAACTGTTTTGGAAGCTAACATACTTGATTAATGTTAATTTGGTGCATCTGTTTTGAATGCAAGATGTGTACCCTGCCTTTAATAAGGCTCTGCACACCTATGCTGGTAGTCATTAGTCATCAGTCTATGCTGGTAGTCATTCAAATGCAGCCAGCTTTGGAAAGCCCTGCAACCTCTCCCTGCTGTCTAAAAAAATTAAGTTTACATTATGGCTAGCTACTCCCATTTGATATTAATTTCAAGATCACAGGTTTTTTCCCTGTAAAACCAAAACAATTTTCACATTGCATCGCTCCTCCCATTCATTCAGCGATAACTTTATTGTTACTTATCACACTGAAATTATCTATATATTGTTTTTTCACCATAAATTAGGATTTCTTTTGATATTCATTAAAGTTTTTTTGATAAATTTATTGAGGTGTATAATTTTGGTGTGTATCGTCCTCCCTACAATTCCTTCCTACTCATTTTGTGTTCTTTGGGTGGTAATTTTTGCCAATAATTATTTTATTTTATATGCATTGTAAAGGGAATAATAAGAAATAAAATGTGCTTTGATATTTGCCCATTTATCCCGGTTATTACAATGTTTAAATTGTGTCCCTAGTACAATGTATGGCGATAATATTTTATCTGGAAGGAAAGGTGTTTTTTTTAAGTTTAGGGATTTTTAATACTATTTCACCTATTAAAAGACTTTATTTGCAAAATGAACAGTAGTATACACTCCTGACATACATGTTAGAAAAGTCCCGAAGGTAATTATTTATGTAAAAAAAAAAAAAAAAATTAAATGGTGTAATATTGATAACTATGGGGTAGGATTGGAAGAGGTTAAAAATAATAGAATAATAAAAACCAATAATAATTTTTCTATGTGAAACAGTATAGAGGTGTAATTGGGTGTATTTTTACTTTTTGACCACTAGATGGTGCGACTGAGACCGTGTTATAATAATAGAAACATGGAAGTATGGGGTCTGTTACGAATGAGAGTGTTTGTCTTGTTTCTACATGCTCTCGGAAGACACAGGAACGGTGATCGGGATTGAGAATAGTTGATTCTCATATCCCGATCACAGATGGAGGGGGCTGCGACAGTGAGGTGAACAAAAACGGCGTGGGGTATCATGAACGTGTCAGTAAGCTAACAGTACGCATATCTATGCTTCTGATCTGCGCGTGAAGTATACAGGGGCGTAGGTATGCGTACCGGGGATCCTAAAGTGGTTAATGTTTGCATTCCATTTTTTTCAGAGGCTAGGGCCCTTGGGATTAATTCCCTAGAGGCAACATACACCCCTTGTGTTCAAAACAGATGCTACAATTATGCACTAGGGGCTTGATTCACTAAGCTGTGCTACTAAAGCAGCGCAGCTTAGTTTGAGCAGCGCAAGTTAAAATCCTCAGAGCACGCTATGGGCTGTGTAGAGTGTGCTTCTAACTTACATGCGCTCCTTTGTATTTAGTGGCCGCACCTTTACTCCCGCCCTGAGTCCTGTCACCTCCTGTAGCTGTTTAGAAAAAAACACATATATCCAGACACATCACCTCTAGTTAGGACATTAAATAAGTTATTAAGGAAAGGGAGATACTGAAAGGGGTGTGGCCAGAAAATTAGCAAAAATCAAGTAACCCTTTGCACACTCGCATGCAAATGTTCAAACAAATGCGTTCACAGATTCACTCACCCAGGCACCACTGTTATGCCTACAGCTAAGTTAAAAGCCGGGGTCTTAGTTCTCAGAAGAATGCATTGTTTTGCTTAGTCACCTACACTGCGCAGAAGTACCCAGGTAAACATAGGTGTGCTAACTCTGGCCCTGTAACATGCATAGTGCAGATGTGCAAATATTCATTGCATCAAACCTATCTAGGGATTACGGACACACCTCCTAAATAATAATACTTATGCACAAATGCAAATATGATAACCGTATGCTATATAAAAAGTAGGAAACGTTTTTATTGAATATTATGTCAGGGTTTTAAAGAGAAACTCCAACCAAGAATTGAACTTTATCCCAATCAGTAGCTGATACCCCCTTTTACATGAGAAATAGAATGATTTTCACAAACAGACCATCAGGGGGCGCTGTGTGACTGATTTTGTGCTGAAACCCCTCCCACAAGAGGCTCTGAATACCGCGGTACTCCTGGCAAACTGCCACAATGTAACAATGTTCACAGACAGGAAATGGCTGTTTAGAGCTGTCTGTTAAAGCCAGACCAGCTAGAAACAGCTAAATAACCTGCCCACAGTAACAATGTCACCATGTAATAAATGTCAGAATGTGAATCTGGGAGAGGAAAGATTTTACAATGAGCAAACACTGACTAAATCATTTATACATAATTATTGTAAAAATGAAGCACTTTTTTTATTACATTATTTTCACTGGAGTTCCTCTTTAAACTGCTTTAAATGAGAGGGATATGGCTGTTTCCTTTTTAACAATACCAGTTGCTTGTCAGTCCTGCTGATCTCTTTGGCTACAGTAGTGGCTGAATCACACACCTGAAACAAGCATGCAGCTAATCCAGTCTGACTTCATTTAGAGCACCTGATCTGCATGCATGTTCAGGGGCTGTGGCTACAAGTATTAGAAAAAAGTATTAGAGACACTGGATCAGCAGGAGAGTCAGGCAACTGGTATTAAAAACAATTTAAAGGGACTCCGAGCAGTGCAGAAACTATGGAAAGATGCATATAATTTTAAAGCTCTTTTTCTCCTCTTTCCAATGATATATAAACCGCCGCCCTACGCCTTTTAGTTTTCGCTATTGTCGCTATCGAAATTGCCACAGCCGCGATTTCGATTGCGAAAATAGCGAAAACTAAAAGGCGTAGGGCGGCAGTTTATATATCATTGGAAAGAGGAGAAAGAGATCTTTAAAATGATATGCATCTTTCCATAGTTTCTGCACTGCTCAGAGTCCCTTTAAAAGGAAAAATCCATATCCTACTCAGTTTAGGTTCCATTTAAATCATCAGAAATGTTGTTCATGGAAAGGCAAGAGGTGGTGTGCAGATGGCATCTGCTCTCGCCACCAACCTTTGACAACAGGTTGCAAAAAGTTGATAAATCCTTAACCAACAAAAAACTTGTAGCCATTCATAGTGGGGCTACAAAAAGGTTCCATTTGATCTGGGACAAGTGGAAAAATTGTCCTAATTAAATAATACTATCACCCAGAAACTACTCATGTGTGCCCTCTTACGGAGTTTATGTGACACTAGTTACTCAATAGGATAGTATCACTTGCATAATAGCATTTACATGCTTTAATTAACCATTTGAGGACCCACCCTTTACCCCCCCTTAACGACCAGCGCTGTTGTAGCTGATCTGTGCTGGGTGGGCTCTGCAGCCCCCAGCACAGATCAGCGTGCAGGCAGAGCGACCAGATCGCCCCCCTTTTTTCCCCACTAGGGGGATGATGTGCTGGGGGGGTCTGATCGCTCCTGCCTGCGGGTGTTGCGGGGGGGGGCACCTCAAAGCCCCCCTCCGCGGTGAAATCCTCCCACTCCCTCTCCTACCTGGCCCCCCCTGGAGATCCGGGCTGCACAGGACGCTATCCGTCCTGTGCAGCCAGTGACGGGACGTCCCCTGTCACATGGCGGCGATCCCCGGCCGCTGATTGGCCGGGGATCGCCGATCTGCCTTACGGTGCTGCTGCGCAGCAGCGCCGTACAAATGTAAACAAAGCGGATTATTTCCGCTTGTGTTTACATTTAGCCTGCGAGCCGCCATCGGCGGCCCGCAGGCTATTCACGGAGCCCCCCGCCGTGAATTGACAGGAAGCAGCCGCTCGCACAAGCGGCTGCTTCCTGATTAATCAGCCTGCAGCTGGCGACGCAATACTGCGTCGCTGGTCCTGCAGCTGCCACTTTGCCGACGCGCGTTATGAGTGCGCGGTCGGCAAGTGGTTAATAGACACAAAATCACTAGGGATACATAATTTAACCATATGTCTGCACCTCTAAAGACTCATACACACCTACCAACTATCTGTCCAACTATCTACCAATATCTATCTAGGTGTGTATGAACCTTTAGGTATTAATACCACATGTTCAAACCATTTTTGCCTTTGCAATTCAATATATAATGCAACTAAATACTCATTATTGAATGTATATGTGAATGCAAGTGCCCTGTCTGTATACTTTTAATAAACTGGCTTTGTTTAAAAAAGCAATATGGCAGCCACCATATCCCTCTGAGTTCAGGTTCCCTTAAATCTGCTCTTGGAACAGGAAAGAGAGAAGGTAACTGGTGGTTGCTCGGTACTGAACATAAAATATTCAATAATATGGCATGTTATAAATTCGGATTATCATTTGATAATGTGTCTGGACACTCTGTGAATTCCCAGGACTTTTCCCAACCGAACAAGCATTAATTGTTAATTTTCTCCAGAGATACGTGTTCAATGAAGGTGTCTTCAGGTTCTACTACTGCTAAAAGAAGCAGGGTTTGTCAAACTATGCCAGGAAAAAAATACATATATAAATAGATAACTACTTGCTCTACTTACGTAAAAGATGTATTGTACTGTCCACTTTTTGATTTTAGTGAATTTTAAGTAGTAAATAAAAATAATTCTGTTCCTGGCATTTGCCATTTTGGTTTCCTCTGACTGAAGCCAATATTTATGTAATTTCCTCCCTTGCTATTTTTTGTCTCCTAGAATCTCTGTTATAGCTGCTTGCTTTGTAAACACATAAGAGCGCAGGCATAGAGATCGTATTTCAGCAGCACTGAACTGCCCTCAGTCAGTCAGTGAGGAGCAGGAATATGGGAGAGGAGATAACAAGCTTCCCTCTCTCACTGTCTTCGGCGATGGCGAGAATAGAACCAGTATGACTGAGATAAGATTTACTACAGCAGAAACATTTGTGCATAGATTGGAGAGCTTGCACTGTAGGGTGAGGTTCCAGGCTGCACAATGAACACAGAGCAGTGGGAAAATGGAATTTGATTTTGTGGCTGACAATCCCTCTTTAAAGGGAACACAGGGTGTGAGGGATATAAAGGCTGCCATATTAATTTCCTTTTAAACAAAACCAGTTTCCTGACAGTCCTTTTGATATTGTGTCTCTAATACTTTTAGCCATAGATCCTGAACAAGCATCCAGTTTTATTGGATTAGCCATATGCTTGTTCCAGGGTTTTGACTCAGACACTACTTATGCCAGAAAATCAGCAGGACTGCCAGGCAACTGGCATTGTTTACAAGAAAATAAATATGGCAGCCTCCATTGTACCTTTCACCTCAGGATCCCTTTAAACATAAGGAGAAATACGCAGATAAGGAAGGCATGAGGTTTTATGGAGACAACAAAAGTACTTCTCCAGCCTGGATTAGATGGCCTGTCCAGCTACTCTCTGATACCAACAGGTAGCTTTGCTAATAAAATAGAAGGTGGATAAAATGAAAGCAAAAGAAAATAATCTATTTCCCAAGAGGCCGTTGTCTTCACTGTAAGAGGAAATTAGTAAATTAGTTTAGCTGTGATATTTGTCATTAATTAGGACAGAGTTATTCATGGGAGAGAACATCTGTTTAATTTCTTTAATTTTACGCCTCCCTATAGGAAAATAAACAGGTCAGATCATAAACTGTCAAGCAATAGATCATTAGTAAAATTAAATCACCAGAATAATTTGGAGTAAGTGTTGGAACACAAGCAGTATAGCAAAGGCTGTCAATGATCACAGGAAGCAGGATCACAGGGCATAGGCAAAATGTCTGCAAAATACAGTCCAATCACTACTTTAAAGTAAGTATTTTGAATACAATAAAAGCTATAACTTTACACTGAATTCTCTTTATGAACAGTGTTAACATTGGCTTTAATTGACCATATTCTCCATTTATTTTTATTAAATTTTTTTTTTTGGGGGGGGGGGGTTGCATGTTCTAGACGAGGCTGAGCAAATTTGTTACAATTTGTGGGACACATTTTTCCGACTTATTTTTTTCAATTTTCTCTTGATCACATCTACAACACCAGACTGCGTAACAGAGCAATGAAAATTGTGGGTGACCACTCGCACCCTGGTCACGTTTTTTTCAGGCGACTCAAACTAGGTCGGAGGTTCCGGTCCATCCCTGCAAAAACCACTAGGCGTATGAACACTTTTTTCCCCACTGCCATCAGACTCTTGAACTCTGCCCGTTCTACTGACCCCCCCTGTAGCCGTCTCCAGTCCAACATCTGACCTTGACTGCGGCTGCGTTGTTATCTGCCTTGCTTAGGTCATGCTAGAGTTATCTGCTGCCACACACAGCTGTCCCTGCTAGACCCGAAATGCTCTACGTCAAACGATAATGTGTATAAAACGACAATGTGTATTCTCATGTCCTGTTGTGTTACTCTTGCTCTGTGTACTACTCTTTTCTGTTGTATAACTCTTTCTGTGCCTATCAATGTGCCAAATCCAATTCCGGGCACGGCCCAACCGTGCTTGGCGAAATAAACGAATTCTGATTCTGATTCTGATTCTAAACGAGAGAACCTTGCTAAAGTGAACCAGGGACAAAGCACCCTAATGTATTTTACCATATATATCAGTGGGAACATTAGAGAAAACACCTACCCTGCTCTCTGTTTCATTCTTCACTGCTCAGCTTGCTTGTTAACAGCCCTGATAAAATCCCTGCCTAAGCATTCAGTCTGGCTTTGCTCAGGAATCATTATAGCTCTGATGTCTTTTTAAGCCCAAGCCTGCCCCCTTCTGGCTCTGCTATAATGACTCAGCTATTATGATTCCTGAGCAAAGCCAGACTGAATGCTCAGTCAGGGATTTTATCATGGCTGATAACAAGCAGGCTGAGCAGTGAAGGATGAAGCAGAGAGCAGGGTAGGTGTTTTCTTTAATGTTCCCACTGATATATATGGTAAAATACATGAGGGTGCTTCATCTCTGGTTCACTTTAAAGTTGGAAGCTCACATGCATCAATGGAGGAGAGAATCCTCCACTGCAGTGCAAAAGTGTCATTGAATGTAGGACACATACTGTATTGTGCTGGACTGTGTGAAGCAGAAATGGTCCTACTGTAAGGTGAGGTGGGTGCAGAGTGCAAATGGGCAGCCAATGTAGCACCACCTGACAGCATGGTGGTTGTGGTGGCAGCAAATGTCTGGGTTAATAGAAGCAGCAGAGATGTGACTGCTAGTTTTCAGCATGATGATAACTTAAATGCCACCAACAAATCTGTCACTAACTAGCAAAAGAATTAGACCAACACAGCAGCACCTGAGGGTGTGGCAGTTGTGGTAGGTGGCAGCAAATGTCAGGGTTGATAAAAGCAGCATGAATTGGCAGCTTTCTGGCATCAATCTGTGACATCAGCAGCGGGTGATTAGAAGTTGTTAGTACCCTACCTCGTATTCCTTTTTAAAAATGTGAGGTGATCGACATTATCCATTGACAGTCCTAATGCATTGTCCATGACCACAACCCCAGCAGTACTGAAGGTTCTTTTGGACTGAACAATGGATGTCGGGCAAGAAAGAACATGAATGGCGTGCTTTGCCAATTATAGGCAGGGGTCAAGCCTGTTTACCCAAAACTCAATGGTGTCACGATCGGTGTAGCAGAGAGGGTCTGATTCTCGGTGATCTGCAGTATCACTGGGAATACAGATATATATCCGATTATTGATGATCTGCAGTATCACCAATAATCCGATATAACGCTAACCTCTGAACACCTGAGTAGTGTGAGTGCTTGGTGCAACAGTAATACCGTGAGGACTAAGCCTCAGAAACAAGTGCGTACTGTATGAAGTACAGCAGCAATACAGATTCCTTCCGAAGGCCTGGACTCTCCCGGGGGAGGAGTCAGGCGGAGCGTAGGAAGGACAGAACGTGAATGACACCTAGGAGAGGGCGTCACTAACAGATCTGGGAACTGCCTCTAACAGCAAGGTCAGTTCTCGAAGTCGGGCAAGCCAGGTCGTAACATACGGACAGATACAGTACAGATACAGAAAGCAGAGGCGGAGTCTAATAAACAGGCAGGGTTCGGCAACAGGGTATCAGAAATATCGGGGTACCAGATCAGAATACAGAAGAATAGTAACAAGCTTAGGGAACCTGAGGAGCGAGTTCCCAATGAATACAGGATGGGCCCTGAGGCAGCAAATACAGAGCTGGCCCTGTGGAGCAGGTGCCCAACAAATACAGAGCTGGCCCTATGGGGCAGGTGCCCAGCAAATACAGAGCTGGCCCTGTGGAGCAGGTGCCCAGAACATACAAGGCATGAACTATCTCCTAGTGATAGAGATAGTTCTCAGGGTCGGGAAGGCCCTGGGGCGCAGGTGCCCAGCGAATACAGAGCTGGCCCTGTGGAGCAGGTGCCCAGCAAATACAGAGCTGGCCCTGTGAAGCAGGTGCCCAGCACATACAGAGCTGACCCTGTGAAGCAGGTGCCCAGCACATACAGAGCTGACCCTGTGAAGCAGGTGCCCAGCACATACAAGGCATGAACTATCTCCTAGTGATAGAGATAGTTCTCAGGGTCGGGAAGGCCAGGTCGGCAACTCACAGACAAACAAAGTACAGGATCAGAAGACAGAGACAGAATCAGGGGCAAGCGGAGGTTGGCAACAGAGTATCAGAAAGGCAAGGTACAGGGTCAGATATCAGGAGAGTAGTCAGACAGGCAGGAAGTCATAACAGATAATCACAATCAAACTAGTACTTTAAGCTATCAACAGAATCTAGCTAAGTGTAGGATTACAGCTCCAGCTGGTCCCGGCACACTTAAGGATCTGACTAAGGGTCTGCGTGCTCCCACATTGTGATCGCAACGAAAGGCAACCAGCAACTGACCAAGCAGCAGAATATATAGTTGCTGGACACTGCCGCCCCGCCCGAACCATTCAGCCAATCATGAGTCCTGCAGGAATCAGCTGACCTTCCTGATCAGCTGACACTTCCCCTGCTAGTATAAAGGTCCAGGATTCAGGCCCGCACGTGCATAGCTCTCCATCTGCCTAAGTGCACTAACAGACCCAGCCACACCAAGCACACGCTGCTGCATGCAAACAGCCGCTTTGCTGTCAGGACATGCAGCGGCTATTCCGCGTTCCGCCACACACCCAGACGCGTGCAAACCGCCTCGTAGGACGCGGAGTCAGCCGCCTAGCTCTTGGCACACGCGGTGGCTTTCCGCGTTTCCTCACAGTACCCCCCCCAAGGCGTGGACTCCGGACATGCCCCAGACAGATCCCCAGGAGACAATGATAGCGACGTCAGCTACCAAAGTCGAGGACCGTCCTGTGTCAGATTCAGGATTTTGGAACAAGGCATAAATGTGATAGTCACTAAATTCCTCGCATTCAGAACATAAATACAACCTTTCACAGGTGCGAGATTTCTCATGAGTGACAACCGGTGGATCAGGCGAAAAACATTTCCCACACTCAGAACATGAATACGTTTTTTCATCGGTGTGAGACTTCCTATGACTGAGAAGTTCAGTGTTATTTACAAAACATGTTACACACTCAGAAGACGAATAAAGCTGTCCCCCGCAGTGTGAGTTTCTACGATTGACAAGATTTATGTTATGTTTAAAACATTTCCCACACTCAGAACATTAATGTGATTTCTCATCAGTGTGAGACTTCCCATGACTGAGAAGTTCTTCCTCACATACAGAACACCAGTACAGCTTCTCACCGGTGTGAGATCTCCCATGGGCTACAGGCGGTAGTTCGGGTACAAAAGGGACCCCACACTCAAAACATGAATACGTTTTCTCATTGGTGTGAGACTTCCCATGACTGAGAAGTTTCTCCTCACATACAGGACACACGTATAATTTCTCACCTGTGTGAGATTTCCCATTAGTCACAGGTCGTCCCTCAGGTACAAAAGAGTCCCCACACTTAGAACATGAATATATGTATCCCTTAAAGTGGGGCCTACTATGATTACCATGATCTAATTTCTGCTCAGAACATGAATGTGGTTTCTGGTTACTTAGAATCTGGTCAGATGATGGAGCTGAAGACTGTACGGTTTCAGACTCCTGAACTCGATTTGCTGCAATAAGCAAGCTTGACCCTTGCGCAGCAGATTCATGACTATAGATAGAGCCATCACTCTCATAAAGTTCGGAAATGTTGTCCGCATAGTAGCTCTCTATCTGTTCTTCAAAACTATTTTCCACTCCCAGTGAGGTCATACTTCCCCTATATGAGTTCTCACCAGAACGCGATTTCTCAGGAATCATAGGTTGTGCAGGATGTACGTGGGACTTTCTATGATTGAGGAGATCCGCATAATATACAAAATCCTCTTTACACTGTGAACATGGAAAGGATTTATCAGACCGACGGGAGGTATCTAAATCGGGGAAAGACTTGAGCGACAGACTTCCCACCAGGAGTTCAGATACACCAGCACATGGTTTCTGGAGACCGGGATCTGAACTAGCACCAGATCCCGTATTTCCCGGGGATGGCGCAGCAGACTCCTTAGAACTCGGGCCTCTCACCATCCCCCAAAATTTTTTCCTTGACTTTTTCCTGCAATCTTGTACCCAATGGTCATGTTGTCCGCAATAGAAGCAAAGACCCTCTAGGCGTCTTCGCGTCCTCTCTGATTCAGATAACCTAGAGTGGTGCCCTACGAATTTCCCTGGCGAGGGTACTCTAAATTGAATTACAGAGGGGGGTGACACTGGTGCAACAGAGTTTAAAATACACTTAATTGACTCAGTCAGTTGGTTAACCTGAGTCTGTAATGTATCAACCGCTTTCCTAACCTCCTTAAGAGTAGCGGTTAACACATCGATCCGTTCATCAAGTGTCACCATTTTTTTTTGGGCCTGTCGTTCTGTCACGATCAGTGTAGCAGAGAGGGTCTGATTCTCGGTGATCTGCAGTATCACTGGGAATACAGATATATATCCGATTATTGATGATCTGCAGTATCACCAATAATCCGATATAACGCTAACCTCTGAACACCTGAGTAGTGTGAGTGCTTGGTGCAACAGTAATACCGTGAGGACTAAGCCTCAGAAACAAGTGCCGTACTGTATGAAGTACAGCAGCAATACAGATTCCTTCTGAAGGCCTGGACTCTCCCGGGGGAGGAGTCAGGCGGAGCGTAGGAAGGACAGAACGTGAGTGACACCTAGGAGAGGGCGTCACTAACAGATCTGGGAACTGCCTCTAACAGCAAGGTCAGTTCTCGAAGTCGGGCAAGCCAGGTCGTAACATACGGACAGATACAGTACAGATACAGAAAGCAGAGGCGGAGTCTAATAAACAGGCAGGGTTCGGCAACAGGGTATCAGAAATATCTTGGTACCAGATCAGAATACAGAAGAATAGTAACAAGCTTGGGGAACCTGAGGAGCGAGTTCCCAATGAATACAGGATGGGCCCTGAGGCAGCAAATACAGAGCTGGCCCTGTGGAGCAGGTGCCCAACAAATACAGAGCTGGCCCTATGGGGCAGGTGCCCAGCAAATACAGAGCTGGCCCTGTGGAGCAGGTGCCCAGCAAATACAGAGCTGGCCCTGTGGAGCAGGTGCCCAGAACATACAAGGCATGAACTATCTCCTAGTGATAGAGATAGTTCTCAGGGTCGGGAAGGCCCTGGGGCGCAGGTGCCCAGCGAATATAGAGCTGGCCCTGTGGAGCAGGTGCCCAGCACACACAGAACTGGCCCTGTGGAGCAGGTGCCCAGAACATACAAAGCTGGCCCTGTGGAGCAGGTGCCCAGAACATACAAGGCATGAACTATCTCCTAGTGATAGAGATAGTTCTCAGGGTCGGGAAGGCCCTGGGGCGCAGGTGCCCAGCACATACAGAGCTGGCCCTGTGAAGCAGGTGCCCAGCACATACAGAGCTGACCCTGTGAAGCAGGTGCCCAGCACATACAAGGCATGAACTATCTCCTAGTGATAGAGATAGTTCTCAGGGTCGGGAAGGCCAGGTCGGCAACTCACAGACAAACAAAGTACAGGATCAGAAGACAGAGACAGAATCAGGGGCAAGCGGAGGTTGGCAACGGAGTATCAGAAAGGCAAGGTACAGGGTCAGATATCAGGAGAGTAGTCAGACAGGCAGGAAGTCATAACAGATAATCACAATCAAACTAGTACTTTAAGCTATCAACAGAATCTAGCTAAGTGTAGGATTACAGCTCCAGCTGGTCCCGGCACACTTAAGGATCTGACTAAGGGTCTGCGTGCTCCCACATTGTGATCGCAACGACAGGCAACCAGCAACTGACCAAGCAGCAGAATATATAGTTGCTGGACACTGCCGCCCCGCCCGAACCATTCAGCCAATCATGAGTCCTGCAGGAATCAGCTGACCTTCCTGATCAGCTGACACTTCCCCTGCTAGTATAAAGGTCCTGGATTCAGGCCCGCGCGTGCATAGCTCTCCATCTGCCTAAGTGCACTAACAGACCCAGCCACACCAAGCACACGCTGCTGCATGCAAACAGCCGCTTTGCTGTCAGGACATGCAGCGGCTATTCCGCGTTCCACCACACACCCAGACGCGTGCAAACCGCCTCGTAGGACGCGGAGTCAGCTGCCTAGCTCTTGGCACACGCGGCGGCTTTCCGCGTTTCCTCACAAATGGGGTCACTGCTGGCCAGACATGCATTATTATCATCACCATCAATACTACCACCACCAACAAAGGAACATATATAATTAATTATATCCCATTCCCTTTAGCTGTGGCTATGACCCTGAGATTCAGATGATTGAGGCGGTACAATCGATTTATCCAGGCATCCATAAGAGCCCCCCCCCACGTTGGAGATGTGCGTGACCTGGTGCTAGAGCTCTTACAAGAGGAGGAGGAGGAAGTGGCTGTCTAACTTCCTGTGTGGGGAGAAATCTTTGCATATCCATTCACAGATTACTGTGCTTAGGTAAGTGAGCTTTTTAGTGAGCTGTGCTCAATATATTCTGTGACATGTTCCCTATGTATAGAGAATCAAGGAGTAGCCAATAGTTATCCCACTTGATACTGCAAATGCAGTAGTCCCTGCATAATCATCAAAACATGAACATCAGTGCTGCCAAAAGCATGCCCACTCGATGATGCGACTAATTTCAGGCTGAAATTGGTGGCATGTACTGATCGAACATGCTGGAAAATCTTGGGCCGACATATTTGATCAGGTGTGCGGCAGCATCCCCCCAAAAAATACATGTAGCCCCCCTGCTTTCCCTGTATTATTACTCTACCTGTCTGGGGTCCCCTACTGTGTCCACACTCCTCTTCTGGATTTGTGCCCCATATTGTTGCCAGCATATTGCATGTGGGGCACGTGTGATATCACACAATCTCCCCTTGTGTATCCCAACCACGTGAGACTCGAACACGAAAGAGGAGTACGGACACAGGGGCACAGGTGGGTAAATCTACATTTGGGGGGATGAGGTTGGGGGCAGCGAGGAGGAGGTGGTGTCAAGAGGCCGATTTCCAAAGATTTCACGCTGAAATCAATCAGGAATCAGTCAACAGATCTCTCTCTCTTTGGTGACCTATTGAGGTCTATTGGTCTATCAGCCGCTAGATGTATGGGTACCATTACTGTGACCAACAAATGACAGTGGACTAAAAGTTGCATGCAAGTGGATTGCATTTGAAATCGTATGAAAAGACACAAGGCAATAAAAATACAGACCAGGTTGTTTGGGTTTATAGATGCTAATGCAAATGCTGGCTAACGGGCATCTAGTCGGGGATTTGGATGCACTGTGTGACCAATAGTAGCTAGTGTGGATAGTGTACTGGTTAAGGGTTCTGCCTCTAACACAGATGACCAGGGTTTATCTCAGCTCTTCCTGTTCAGTAAGCCAGCACCTATTCAGTAAGGAGGCCTTGTGCAAGACTCCCTAACACTGCTATTGCCTACTGAGTGTGCCCTGGTGCTTTGAGTCCACCAGGAGAAAAGCATGGTATAAATGTTCTTTGTCTTGTCTACTTGATCAGCTATTGGGAGCCGAACAGCTATTAGTACAGAGAAGATGGGGAAAGTGTGAGTAGCTGATGGGCTATGAATGTCTTACTGCAATTAATAAAAAAAAAAGTGTTATTTTGTCAAAGTTGAACAACTACTGTAGTGATCATTCATGTAGTATAGAATTATTTGCCTTACAACCATTGATAAAGTAATGCTTAGTTATTAGAAACAGTGAATTATTTTCAGAGAAACGAATGACTATAACATTTAGAAAAAAAATAGAAGTAAATCACAATATCAACAGGAAACAGAGTGGTTTGTATTTCAAAGGCATATGAATGATTCATAACAATCTGTCTGATAAAGCAGCTCTTACAGAACTAAAGCAAAATAATGTTTATTGCCATGATTGTCATGTGTGTCTTTTATCTAGGAAACCAAAAGAATTCTTCTGTGCTTGCCATTATAACTGCAAATACGAGGGGGTTATTACCGAGATAGAAAAACTACAGCAAAAATAGAACAGCTGCCTAGAGCGTCCAATCAGAATCTTCATTTTATACATCAGCTAAAAACTGCAGCAAATTAGAATGTAGCAGGTGCCTCAACTGAATACACCAAAAAAAGGGCACCTGGAAATTTGGGCGCTCAGCCAAATTGATAGTAATATATTGGTAAATTTACTGATATTCTACTATTAAAGTCTAAAAAAAACTATTGTAAAATATGGGTATTAAATACCAATATTTTACTATAGCTAAACCAAAGCCTATTCTCATGTTGAACCCTCTCACTACCGATACCTAACCTTAATCACCTCCCTCCACGGCTAACCTTCCTTACTCCCCCATGGCTAACATTAACCATTCCTGTTGCCACAACCCCCACCCACGGCTAACCTTTACCCTTCCTCCTCCACGGCTAACCCTAATCTTTCCTTCACCACACCTAACCTTAACCAGTGGTCACGAGCATGACTCCGCTAACTTCCGAATTGACTCGTGATCACAATCACAAGTAGAAAGGGATATCTGACTCGAATGCGGTTTCAAGTCGAATAACCGCATATACTCACTAATCATGAGTTGATTTTCGTGATTAATAACCCACCGAATTTAGCGGTTAATAGCAAACCCCCTTTACCTGCTAGAAACACCAAATTTGCAGGATATCTTAAGAAGTGAAGAAATGACATGGGGTCCCCCCTCCTGAGTCTTTTTAACCCCTTGTCTCCCATGCAGGCTGGGATAGCCAGAACGCGTAGCCCTGGTCGAGTGGGGCTTCGCACCCTGAGCTATACCAGACCGCATGGTCCATGGTATGTGGGGGCTCTGGGGGAGATGGGCGGCCAAACCTTCCCCCCCCCGAGCCCTTGTCCAATGTGCTGATGTGCTATGGGTGAGCCAGGGTGACAGCATAGGTGGGTGCTATAGGTGAGGTGGGCGGGGAGGAGAGCGGAGCTGGGAGCCGCAGAGGACAGAGACACAGCTCTAGCTGTACTTATTAATATAGCAGAGCTAAAGCATCTTTAAATTTGGCTCCAAGGCTCCCCATTGGTCTGTTAAGAGACCAATGGGGAGCCTTGGAGGGAAATTCAAAGATGCTTTGGCTCTAGCTATACTAAGTATAGCTAGACCGTGTTGTGTTTTTATTTCATTTAACCCTTTATTGAAATGGGTAAGGGGTACTTTGTACCCCTATACTCATTTCTCCTGGGATGGGGGTGGGCATCTGGGGGTCTTCTCCTCCTGGGGCACCGGGGGTTGGGCAGAGCCCCTTGTCCATGAATTGGACAAAGGCACCAGGGGAAAGGGGAAGGCCGGGGAGGAGGGGAAGGCTTGGCCACCCCTCTCCCACGGAGCCTCCCCATACCATGGACCATGCGGGCTGGTATAGATCAGGATGCGAAGCCCCACTCGGCCGGAGCTCTGCATTCTGGCTATCCCAGCCTGCATGGGAGACAAGGGTTTAAAAAGACTCGGGAGGGAGGGGGGGGGGGGGACCCCATGTTGTTGTTTTTTTAATTTCCCAGCCTCTGAACATTAAAAAATAAATAAATAGGAAAAGATGCCAGGGATCTTTATACAGCCATATTGCGGCTGTTTAGAGATCCCTGGCCAAAGCGTTGCGGCTCTGGACGGGTTTCCATGGGGTCTGTAGCACCCCCTGGAAACCCTGTCATGACATTCATTGCTCTTTCTTTTGATATTTGTGCATTTACACTACCCCTAGGTTTGCTGCATTAACTGTCATTTACCGCATTGAAATGTATACTTTTTTCCTTTGAAACTTTAAAATCGATTTTCTCAAAAGCTATAAGGTCTTTTTGAAAAAAAATAATTCCTCTTGTTATCACTGTTCTTCTTAAGATATCCAGCAAATTTGGTGTTTCTATAATGTAAGGGGGCTTTGCTATTAACCGCTAAAGTCGCCAGGTTTTTAATCACGAATACGAGTAACTCGTGATCACGAGTCAGGTAACAAGTGCGATCACGAGTGCATTCATGATCGGCATTTGAGATCGAGAGCCAATCACGGATGCTGATTACGAACCGGTGATTGCAAAAAACAGCTTGTGATCAGGAGTTACTCATGATCAAGAGCTTGTCATGAGCACCACTGCTTTCCATCATCAGGCGCCTGTAGGCATGTGTCTACAGTGCCTTATGGTAAAGCCAGCCCTGGCGCCCATGGCGCTTTGGGCACCCAATTTACCCCGCAATGCCATTATTTTAATGGATAGAAGGAGATAGTCGGCACCGCTTGCAATGTAAAAAATAACTCTTCATTTATAGCTCAAATACATAAAAACCAAGGAGAGTGTAGCAGCTGCAGCTTGAGCTATAAATAAAGAGCTATTTTTTACATTGCAAGCGGTGCTAACTATCTCCTTCTCTTGAAGATTGTGGTCTTAAGACGTAGAGACCAATAGTCGTGGCATGCTCCTCCTCTTTTGTGGGTGCTGTTCCACTCCTTTCTGGTATTTTAATGAAGGTCTGTGTGGAATTAACTAGAATATTAGTCTTACTAAAATGCAAATAGTTTATACTGCGCTCCAATGGGATAAATCACTTGTCAGGGGATCGCAGTAAAAAACAAAGTCACTTCACCTCAATTAGCCAATAATCCCAACAGATTCACTGCGCATTCACATACCTTGTAAAACAATGAAAGAACGCACATAGTGCGCAGTATTGCTTTTTTAAAAGCTACAATTAGCACCCCGTGCTGCACTCCTGGGGGTAGTGCCTCCACCAGACAGGGATAGGTTACTTCACTCCCCCTTTGTGAATGCACTCACCAAAAGCGCGTCTTGAGTATTAGCATATCATATTACTATGGTCAGCCAAGAAGAGTCGTCATGCGTAAAACAGAATCCACTTTAATAGGTCAAGATATGCTGGGTTACAGAGGGTCCATACGCTCCGACCGCGGACAAATAGAGCTGCACGCCACCACACCGCCTTTCCTGCTTCCTTTTCGCGACGTCAGCGTGCACACCTCTGACTCCGACTCCCGGCATTCACAAAGGGGGAGCGAAGTAACCTATCCCTGTCTGGTGGAGGCACTACCACCAGGAGTGCAGCACGGGGTGCTTATTGTAGCTTTTAAAAAAGCAACACTGTGCATTATGTGCGTTTTTTAATTGTTTTACAGGGTATATGAATGCACAGTGAATCTGTTGGGATTATAAAATATTAGTCATTTTACAGATTTTTTTTTACTAGCAGCTATATCTGCCGCCTTTTTACTGGGTGCCTTTTTTTAGACACACGTATGCTGGTGGGCATAACCTAAACCCCCCTCCGATCAGATTGGATCAGATAGAGATCTGTCTCTTGGTTGAATCTGCCCATACATTGCTAGATGTAAGGTTACCTTAGTTTAAGTTTAGTAGATTATTATGTTAACAATGATGTGGAACAGGAACGTTTGCAATGTTCTGTTAACAGACACTTTTCTATATAGGGAATAGGCAAATAGTCTGTTAAACCTTTGAGAAATCTACTGACTGTAAAGTTGTATTTAGCAGAATTAGATAACCCAGAGGCTTGAACATCTATTTGTTTACACTCCATACATTTGAGTGAACGCCGGAGCTATGGAAGATTGTTTTGTTTCATATCTTTTCTAACATAAGAATTCTCTATGTTTGATATTCCATGCCTCGTGGTTGTTGACCTACCCATAAAGAGAAGATTATTCAAATGAAAACAGCAGCACACAGCATTGTATCAGGCAAGCCATGAGAAATTGCTTGATTTGCTTCAAATGTTGCCGTAAGCTGCTGTTTTCATTAAGTAAACTTCCCTTTAGGCGATGATGACACACATTACAAACAGGTGGTAGTTTCAGTGATGAAATGATGGCCTCTTTACCACCTGTCAGCTTCTGCCATGTTTAGCCCACATTCAGGGCACAGCTGGTTATAGTGTTTGTAGCATTTTACATCAATTGGTCTCAGTTTAGCTGGGTAGATGAATCAAATCACTGCTTGTCAGACATGGAATGCAAAGGCTTTGATCTGCATGATAATTGTGTGGTTGCTAAATAGTATCAGGCCATGTTCACAGTCGCTGTTGCGTTCCCTGTGACAGCAGGAATGCAACGCAATGGATCAGAACAGCGGCACTGTGTGTTATGTCTTGAACAGTGGAACATACAGTCAATGAAAAGTATGCTTCTCCTGAACTGTTAGCACTTGCGTTTAATGATAACGCACTGCATGCAATGTGTTATGATGCCACAACCCATTATACCGCAATGCTCCCGCCACACTGTGAATGTCGCTTACGTGGTGCATTGCAGTGCGGCAAGCTGCATTACACAGGGCCCGTTACACCGCATCACAATGCACCACTGTGAACGTGGCCGTACTGTTAGAATTTGGGCTGAATCCTTATTAAACCTGAAGAACAGCCATTGGGTTAGGCTCAGTTGTAGTTGGATACTACTAGGTTTTGGGTCAAAATTCAATGAGCTCTGCTGGTTTTTACATTAAGTCCTGGTCACTCAGTCAGTGACCATGCTAAATTAGGGAAAATATAAAACATCTTATGCTAGGAATACACTATACAATTTTCTCTTAGATTTTTCTGTTAGCTTTTTCTGCTAGATTTTTCTGCTAGATTATTTTCTGTAGAGACTGGTCATTATCTCTGGTGCATTGTCTTCTGGTTATCTCCAGCTGAGTAGAACAATGCCTAATTGCTAGGCAGGGAGATGGTTAGATAGATAATTTCCAACATGTTGGAAATTACCTATCTGGCAGGTAAATCTAAAGCCCAATCTACATGATACGATTCTTTGTACGATTTTATTACGATTCTATTTACGATCTGATTAAATCTGACATGTCCAATCGGGATTCGATTCAACTCAATTCGATTTACCATTGCAAAACAATGGCAAATCAAATTTAATTGAATCGAATCCCGATCGGACATGTCGGATTTAATCGGATCGTAAATAGAATCGTAATCAAATCGCACAAAGAATCGTATCATGTAGATGGGGCTTAACAGAAAATCTAACAGAAAATTGTATAGTGTATTCCCAGCATTATAGGCGGCTTATTGGATGCCTGCATCACCTGATTTTGAGCCACACCCTCTGTATAAATACGAGAAGCCATATCTGCAACAGTCATTTGGATTTTCTGTACTTAGCTACTTAGAATATCAATGCTACTAAGATAATTGCCGGCTAAGCTTTTTGGGGGTTAAATTGACATTTTTAAGTGTTTAAACAATATAACTTACTACAGGCAAGTCTCTGTCAGCCAGTCAGGGTAGGAGCCAGTGGGATGCTGTATCAATGTACATGAGTTCTCAGCTCTCAAGCAATCCTCCTTGTGGGTCTGTTTCCACTACACACAGATTGGATGCAGAATGGATGCAGAAAAACGGACTCCAATGAATGCCTATGGGCCTGTTTCCACTCAACACGATTTTTCTGATGCAGATTTTCCCATAAGCATTCATTGGAGTCAGTTTTTCTGCATCCATTCTGCATTCAATCTGCGTGTAGTGGAAACAGGCCCTACTGGTACTGTCAGTCAGTGGGGCTTGTCCTAGATTAATACAGCAACAAGAACGGCATTTGTTACTACAAACATCAATTAATCAGCACTGCTGGTGTGCTCTGCCGTTTATATAACCTAACTAATCCATATTTGATTTGCTTTTCTGCTATCAGTGAAAGTCCTTGTGATATGTTATCAAGTGCGTCCTACACCACACAGAACATTGAGAACAGCAGTAGCCTGCAAAAATTGCCCAACTAGTAGGGTATCCAGGAGAGAAGAGACAAGGAGGAGCGCCTGGCATTGAAGGGAAAACATGCGCCGGTGGACAGGTCCATGTAAGCTCCGCTGCCCCTGCACTCTGCATGGCCCAGAAAGGGGCAGTGCGCAAAGATTTTCAATAGATTTCATGCTGAAATCTACTGAAAATCTGTGTACAGTATGTGGAGGGATTCGATTAGATACTTAGATTTAGGAGTAATCAGAAGGTGGTAGTTAATGAGCTGGTTTCAGTAACCTGGTTTGAAGGCATGGATCAGGATAGGAACGGTGGTGAGGACATTGCAGAGTTTAACCATTCTTGGAGAGGGAATGGGGTCCTCAAGACCAGCACAGTCCTAAGGAACAGACCATCATTTAGCAGCCTCATCGGGCGATTTTTTACTAATATTGTTTAGCAGAGGCATAACATCTAGTAGAGAAGTCTATGCCGATGTAAGGTAGCCCAGGGCTGTAGGGCCACAAACTGTCCAGCTGATGCAGGGGCCCCTATATAGTAAGCATTGTTGTGGCTACACTTGTTATGATTAGAGAGAGTCATAGTGGCCATAGCTGTTATTGGAAGATATAGGCCAATCATGGTGAAAAAACATGTTATATGGCCCCCAGTAGATAGTCTGTGGGATTCATCATGGGGGGAGAATGTGATAGTAAGGCCCCGTTTACACTTAATCAGTTGCTTTAAGTTATAACTGAAATGTCAACTGATTTTCAAAGTAAGTCCAATGTTTTCCTGTGACACTTTTCACACTTAACGCGTTTTAACTGAAATATTTTTCACAATTCACTGCTATGGAGAAGCAAAAAAACGTGTACCAACTGATTAAGTGTAAACGGGGCCTTATGCTGGGTACACACGTTGAGATTTCCTGCTCGATTTGCGGGATCGAACGGATCGATTCGATTATTTCAAACATGCTCGATTGGATTTCGATCTTTTTTATGTTAAGTATGCAAAATCGATGGCAGGAACAATCGAAATCCGATCAAGCATGTTTGAAATAATCGAATCGAACAGCGATTCGAGTGGGAAATCTTAACGTGTGTACCCAGCATTAGGCTCCTTGTCAAAGTTTTGCTAGAATAGCCCATCTGTAGTTACACTCTTGTTTTTCAATGAATAATATCAGAAAAACTGTTCTTTGAAAAATAACACTGTATCTTTTGCCTTGGTCTGCTACTGCTGTCACTGGGATATCATAGCAGACCTCCGGGCACAGATGGCCACAACTTATCATAATCTTTCCAGCTGCTCTATGTTCCTCCTTGCACTCCATTCATGTGTAAGTGGCACTCTGCATCATGTGAAGTAGAACCCAAAATAACAGTGTAATGTTATCTACTCCTGTGCTGCCAATTTCATTGCAATCTTCAGTCATTGCTGGATGGATCGATGCTTGCCCAAAAGAAGAACTGCAGACAACAGCAGAGGAATCAAAAATCATTTGTCATCTTAAGACTGGTGCCATTAAAGAGAGTCTGAAGCGAGAATAAATCTCGCTTCAGACCTCATAGTTAGCAGGGGCATGTGTGCCCCTGCTAAACCGCCGCTATCGGGGGTCCCTCACCTCACAAATCCCCTCGGTGCAGCGGGGGAGCGCTTCCTGGTTGGGGCAGGGCTAACCGTCGCAGCCCTGCCCCACGCGCGTCTGTCAGCGCGTATCTCCGCCTCTCCCCCACCCCTCTCAGTCTTCCTTCACTGAGAGGGGCGGGGGAGAGGCGGCGATGCGCCGCTGATAGACGCGACTGGAGGCAGGGCTGCAGCCGTTAGCCCTGCCTCCATGAGCGACCAAGTCTGCGACCAAGTGTTGCAGGGGGGGGGGGTTTAGGGGTGAAGGGACCCCCGTTTAGCGGCGCGATAGCGGCGGTTTAGCAGGGGCACACATGCCCCTGATAACTATGAGCTCTGAAGCGAGATTTATTCTCGCTTCAGAGTCTCTTTAACAGTTGCCAGCTTCAAGTTATGTCAACTACAGTCAGTGGTGCAGCTAGAGATTATGGGGCACCATAGCAAAACTTTTATGGGTCCATCAGATGTAGGTAGTCTTGTGCAATATCACCTGGCCCTACCCTATGGGTATGGGTTAACTGTGCAATAAACATTATCATGCAATGTACATTGCATATAGTCCATGGGCACTGAGACAAAGTCAGAGGGCGGAGGAACACGAGAAAGTTAATAGTGAAAATATTAAGTACCACCTGGGCCTCTTCCTTCTTCAGGGTCCCATGGCAGATGCTATGGCTACTATGGCGATTGCTACGCCCCTGGCAACAGTGGACATGTACCAATATTTTTCTCTATCGTCATACTCAGAAACTACATTCTCTTTCTCCTCAGACCAAGAAAATCCTTGGTGACTCAAATATCGCCTTGTAATTGCAAAAGCTACCACTTGTACGCTAATCAGTGATTCCTTTATTGTAGCAATGGGATCTTTACGTTTCAGCCTTTCTGTAATTATTGTATAATTATATGACAACAAAGGAATATTCATCTATAGCCAGAAAAGCAGCTTTGCTTCCTACAGCTGTGGCTGCGGCTACAGCCATTCTTGATCCAGATGCAATCTTGAAGACCATTCATAATGCAAGAGTGTCAAACACAAGTTCCTTTAATCTTTTCATTATAGAAAAATCAAATTCACATTTTTTTCTTTCCAACAGGCCTATTTGTCCATTGGACAGCGCATACTGACGAAATCGCCGTACAGACTTCTGTCTGTGTAATCAGCATACCAGAAGAATTAGCTTGAAAACCTTCATCCCATCAAAAATGTAGTCCTGCTTGGGTTGCTAATATTCTGCTGTTGTCTTCTCTCAGTTAGAATGACAAACAATTGAACTAGGATTATCTGAAAAACAAAAAACAAAGCAATACAAAACAAAACAGTTTTTTTCTACTGGCATCAAGCTATTATTTTGAAGTACAATTTTGACTGTAGAATCCTAAAGTATAAGCATTGTTCAACAGCTAGATGAATGGAATTTATATTACTGGTGTGTTTGTATTTCTATGTATAATGGAGCAAGCTCACAGGAAAGCATATATCTTGCTGCCTCAGCTAACAATGGAAGTTAGTACACTCCTATATGCTTCTTGCGGGAGGTTTGTAGACTGTGGAAACCACTAATGCCCATAAAACTGTTTGAGAATAAAGGAATGTAAATTCATTATTCTCAGTGTCTTATGTGTCTGTAAATGAACTTGGAAGTCAACCTTGCACTTTCATAGCTTTGTTTTTTTTTTTGCTTTTAAATACAGAATTATTTTTGTAGGACTAACAATGCTTTCACGTTATTATTGTTTTCTTTTTTTTATGTAGTGTTTATTCTGCTGCCATATTTTGCCAGGCTTTACTCAGTATAAAGTATTGTCACTTACTAGCAGTCCCCAGTGGCATAACTAAGGAGCTTGGGGCCCCATTGCGAGTTTTAGATGGGGCCCCAAGAACTCTATTGATATGGAGCCTCAAAACTTACCAAGGACAGCTGCAGTGTCAGAGAGGTGTAATAAGAGTAAGGGCCAGTGCACACCAAAAACCGCTAGCTGATCCGCAAACGCTGGCGGTTTTTGAAGCTGTTTTCCAGAGCGATTCTAGGCATATTTAGAGAGACTTTCTAAACATGCCTAGCGTTTTTGGAGCAGTTTTGTGTAGCAAATTTCATATATTGTTACACTAAAGCTTTTTTGGAGCGTTTTTGTGTAGCAGTTTTCATATAATTTTACAGTAAAGCTGTTCTGTAACAAAAACGCCTGGAAAACCACTCTGATCTAGCGTTTTTAAGAGCAGTTTTCCACTTTCCTATACTTTACATTGAGGCAGAAACGCCTCAGAAATCAAAAAAATGCTGCAGGGCCCAAGTTTGCGTTTGGGGTGTGCACAATCCCATTGACTAACATTAGCCAAGTGGTTTCCCCCCCTGCAAGCGTTTAAAAAAAAAAACTCTCAGAACTGCTCTTGGTGTGCACCAGCCCTATGAGAAACGTTGGTTAACATTTACTACTATTTAATGCACATATAGAGGTGTTTATTACCAGCACAGCACCAATGCAAAGCTAATAAGCTGGACGAAGAAGGGGTCCAGGGGTCCAGGTGCGGTTGCAACCTCTGCATCCTCTATTGCTGTCCCTCAGAGGGGCTCACACGTTCATAGTCTATAGTGCCATCCAGCCAATTACTGTTGGCCGATTTTACCACTTCCATGTAATATGGGAGCTTACATAATCTGTTCAAAGTATTCAGAACCTGTTGGCCTTCATACTATATGGAAGTGGTAAAATTGGACAATCAAGATTGAATGAGCATATGAGGCTGAAGGTTTTGTACACTTGCTGGATGATGACGCACAATAGCATCACCCATCTACTTCTCCCCTTCCCTCTGTACAGCACATTGCCTCAAACTGTCACTTGAGGGGACGTTCTAAGTACCTGGACATGACAATCCTCGTACTTGTGTATAAGGCTTAAGGCCAACTGTATTCCGGCACTCACCCAGATCCGAACTGGGAACTGAGCACTACAAGGCGGTGATATCCACTATGAGTAATATTGTGTTGTGCTGCATTACCGCAGGTGAACAGACTGTTCATACTATTTTATGGGCATAGTCAAAGCAAATAAAGAGAGCAATGGCCAATTCTAGTTGCAATGGGGCTCCAGAGCAAGATTACCCCGGGGCTTTGCTAACCCTAAACCCGTAAGCAGCATTAGGGGCCCTTTATTTTTGGCAAATAACACCCCCCAGGGGCCTCAAGCCAGCTGCTGGGCTCCCCCAGGGCCCCCCCCCACAATTATTGTGGTTCCCAGGGCCCCGAAGAAGTTTTGGCAGTGTAGCGACTCACCTGTCTAATCTGGTTTCCTCCTGCATTAGTCCATGCATTCTTATATTCATGTTTCCAGGGGCACCTCTTCTCCCTGACTCCATGCTTGTTATTACATAATATGCCGCTAGGTCACTGAGAAGATGCAACCAGTGGGGATAAAGAGAGGAGTAATGGGGGAGAATTTCAGCTGGGACAAATAAGTCACTACACTGCCGAAACAAGTTGGGGACAGACCTGGGGGGCCTGGCTTCCCTAGGGGACCCTGGGGCAATTGCCCAGTTTGCCCCAATGGACCCTGTAAGGATCACATTTCTAGCACACTTCTGTAGTGTGTTTTTGGACAACAATGTAAGAAACTCGTTCATTCCATAGCAATTATGCACAATACTCAACGCATGTAGTGGGACTGCCTCAGGCCTATAGTTTGGATGCATAAATTATCTGAATTGCAAACGACAAAGATAAAAATACTAATGCTAGCAGAGAAAATGTTGATACCATTATGGAATTCCTTCAGTGGCGAGAGTACTTCTATGCTGTTTTCTCACAAGCCCACTTAGGTTAATTTTCCACTGTAAACTGCATTTGCAAATGCACTGCAATGTGATTGTTTCTATTAACACCAACAATGTTTTTTTTTTTTGCATTTCTGCATGATTTTCTTCTCATTGTTTGTTTTCACGTTAGGGTTTTAGTTTTATGATGATTTTACCTTTACTTGCTTTAAAAGGTATTGTGATAACTTTCAAAACCACAAGGAGAGAAAAAGAAAGGAGCCCTACAAGTAATATCTGGAGAGATTTAAATATATTGGCATGGCCAGTGTTTGCTGTGACAGTTTCAGAACTTAACCATTTCCAGATTCTTGCCATTCTTATCTATACACCTGTAAACTTTACATGTGGATCAGGGACATAGATAAGCATCTACGTTTGTTCTTCCGCATACGTCCCCCGCCGCCATCCCGCTGGTCCGTGATCAGTGAATGTGAACGTGTTCCCAAAGCCGATCAAAGTGCCCATAGTGAATAATCA
This sequence comes from Hyperolius riggenbachi, assembly GCF_040937935.1. Lineage (NCBI taxonomy): Eukaryota > Metazoa > Chordata > Amphibia > Anura > Hyperoliidae > Hyperolius > Hyperolius riggenbachi. Next base: position 275,898,811 of record NC_090651.1, read on the forward strand.
CCGACATTAGTGAGAGGCCTCTGGTCATTCCGGGACAAATGGGCAAAAGAAACATGTGGGTTTTATCTACAGTACCACTATTTTTAAACTATAGTGTCTAAAAACTGAGACATAATGACTTTTTTTTTACTTATTTTTCTTTTTATTCCCTTTAAAATGCACAGGGAATAAAATAATTATTGGCAAAATGTACCTCCCAAAGAAAGCCTAATTTGTTGAGAAGAAAAAACAATGTATAGATTATTTAGCTGTGATAAGTAGCAATAAAGTTTTTGCAAATGAATGGGAGGAGCGTGATATTTGAAAATTGCTGTGGTTTTAAGGGGTTTTTGCTTTTCTTGCTTTTACTTAGCACATTTAAGGTTTGAAAGTTTGCTGACATTAGTAAAGCTTCTCATATCCTCTTACATTTAGCTTATCGTCTCTGTCTGTGATAGACTGTCTATGTAAATTGGCAGCGGTGGAGCAATAACAAATAACAATTTCAGCAGGTGTCTGCTTGATTACCATTGTAATAATTTCTGTTAATAGAAATATGACTTTGTGAGGAGTGGAGGATCCGGATACAAGAATATCATTAACTTTTGATTAATTACTTTGCATGTCCTCAGGGGACTTTGGTGCTTGGAGTTTTGGATTCTTGTTTTATTTCCTGGGGTCTTCAGGACCTGCTTCACCTGCAGTTAATAACTTGTGTGGTGACATTTTAACAATAAGCTCCAATTAATCTGTAGTTTTCAGCCCAGCTCTTCCATGTGTTTCATCCCTGATTTTTTTAACTTTTCTCTTTAGAATATTAATGTATTTTTCAGTATTAATTGACCCTATAATACCGAGAATTATCTAGGACTCTGGCAAAGGTTTATGGGTGATTTTTGTTTCTGCAAACTTTAAATACTTTGGGTTTGAGAAATAGTATACGATAATTTGTAACTCATAATCAGCAATGCACTTTAAATATAATCCCCTTTTAATACTTTACTTACATCTCTGGGGATTATGCTATGTGCATTTTATAGAAACTATGGCCTATGTGCTGAGAAGCAGGAAAAGCTGCCATATGTTTTTAAGTGAGCAAATAAAAGGTGTGACCTTCTGACTTTATCTAGTTGGATCCTGTACGTAATTAAATCCCTTCTGCAGAAACAAGTCAACTTTTCCCTTTCCCAGTCTTGCCAAGCAAAGCCAACACAGGTGCACTGACCCATGATTTGTATTCTACTGCCTAGCTTCTCAACGTGTGTTACGCGCACCCCAGGGGGTACTTCTGATGGTTCCAGGGGGTATTCGGGCTTGATATACTTAACCAAGAATAACAAATTTAGAGCTTTAGAAAATGATAAATCTTATTTAAACAACACACCACATTAGTATTTTGGTGAATAAAAAGCAATAGTAAATGCTTGGAAATTGTTTAGAACTAATTATCATGCATTACGATTAAATATACAGTATATTTGTTAAGGGATACTTGTGATAATGTTTACTATGCTAGGGGGTACTTGGTGAGTTCAGGGTTTTAAAATGGGTACATACCAATAAAATGTTGAGAAACACTGTTCTACTGAATGCTACAAAAATGAGGACACTTCTCTAGCAGCTCTATATGATAGTTTTGAAAATCTGGTCACAGTTTACACAACCAGTTTTGTGTCTGTGTCCAGGGGTTGGATGGCACCTTAAAACAGATAAAATGGGAATAAGGTGTGCTTGGTGATTTTGCGCCACCATAGCCCGCAATGTAAAGTGCACATATGGTGGTAGAGGTGTCAGAGTTTAGCTATGTGAAGCCAAACTCCAGCTAATGGCTTGAGGACTCCGGGTAGTGGCGGTGGGGCATGGGGACTCCGGTTCAGGCCTATGTTATAGCAGTAGGCACTTGGCTATAGTACAATCGAACACTGGGACGGGGGTTTGGGGGGGGGGGACTGGGTTACTAGTTAGTGTTCGTTGTAGGTAGGAGGAACTTAGTGTTAGGCATAGGTAGGAGGAGATTAGTGTTGGGTGTATGTAGGAGAGGTTAGTGTTAGACAGAGGTAGGGGACGGTTAGTGTAAAGTTTAGGTTAGAAATGGTGTTAGTAGGTGATAGTAAAATATCGTTAACATTACCAATGTTCTACTATTAGCAACAACATATCACATGGACAGGACAGGTAAAAGGCACCCTTTTAGATGTGCGTGTTTTACTTCAAGAGAAACTCCAACCTAAAATTGAACTTAATCCCAATCAGTAGCTGATACCCCCTTTTACATGAGAAATATAATGATTTTCACAAACAGACCATCAGGGGGCGCTGTATGACTGAAACCCCTCCCACAAGAAGCTCTGAGTACCGCTGTACTCTGGGCAAACTGCCACAATGTAACAATGTTCACAGACAGGAATTAGCTGTTTACAGCTGTCTCTAACAGCCAAAACAGCTAGGAGCAGCTACATAACCTGCCCACAGTAAAAATGTCACCATGTAATACATGTCAGAATGTGATTCTGGGAGAGGAAAGATTTTACAATGAGCAAACACTGACTAAATCATTTATCCATAATTATGGTAAAAAATGAAGCACTTTTTTTACTACATTATTTTCACTGGAGTTCCTCTTTAAGCCTATATGCAAACAATGTTGGAGACTGTCCAGACATATTCTATATTTAAGCAATAAAGTTGTATGGTATGGAATTTTTCACACTTTTGTTTATATTCAGTTTCTGGGTGCATTTTCTGAGCTACAACAGTTAAAGGAAAACTTAAGTCAGCTGAAAAAAATGACTTTTACTCACCCGGGGCTCTCCTCAGCCCCCTGCAGCTGAACGGTGCCCTCGCCGTGTCCCTATGATGCACCAGGACTCGCCGGCGGCCACTTCCGGTTTGGCCGTCACCAGCCAACAGGCTGGGAACGCGGCTGATTACCCGCGTCCCCGGCAGCAATAGCGCACTCCATAATGCTATTGCGGCCGGGGACGCGGATAATCAGCCGCGTTCCCAGCCTGTCGGCCGGTGATGGCCAAACCGGAAGTGGCCACCGGCGAGTCCAGGCGTATCGGAGGGACACGGCGAGGGCACCGTTCAGCTGCAGGGGGCTGAGGAGAGCCCCGGGTGAGTAAAAGTCATTTTTTTCAGCTGACTTAAGTTTTCCTTTAATGCATGGAGAAATTTGGCACCACTGTTTTCAGTGGGAAAAACATTAAAATGCATCTAAAATTCACCAAAACTACTTATGAAAATGCTATGTAAGGAGCATGTAAAATTATGTAATATCCTTACTGTAGTATACAAATGCTATTATATGTTTACATTATTGTTTGCTTATCACTTTTGCCTTTTTTTTCTGCTGAGAAAAAAAAAGTATTTTAATTAACATAACTAATGTAACTTAATAACTTAATGACAGTATGTTTGTTTAGGCTGGAGTTCCTCTTTAATGTAAAGAAACTGTGCCTCAAGACTGCCACTGATGCTGGGAATACACGGATAAATTCTGGTGCTCGATTCTGCGCCAATCGTTTTGCCCGCTCGATTCTCTTATCTTCTGCTTGGTTTTCTTATCTTTTTTCAATTCACTTCAATGACAAATCAAGCTGAAAGGTGATTGAACGGTGATTGGATATGTCGGAAATGATCTATCTAACCATCTTATCAGCTCAGAATCAAACCGTGTATTCCCAGCATAAGAAAGTGTTTAACGTGGACCTGCACTCAGAACTTCATCTCAGCTCTAAAAGATAAGCAACAGCATAATAACCTTTAAAGAAACATATTTCTATGTTGAGTTGATATAAATCCTGCAATAAAACTGCAGTTTGTCTACTTCCTGCTTTCATGGAAGCAAACATGTTGTTAACATCCTGTGCTTACAAATGAGCTTTCTTCCATGGCAATCAGCTGACACAGCTAAGGGATCAAATTACAACTTGTGATTAGTCACAGATGAGGGAGAATTAGACAGGCTAAACTCTCTAAATACATACAGGATGTGTTTCTCTCTGTTTTCCTTCTGTCCAGTGCAGGAGTTCTGGTCCACAACTGATAGAATGTGGAAGATGTACTTGTGTTTGAAATACATTTATATGTTCTTCACTAGTTTTGACTGCTTAAAGGGGGTTCAAACATCCAAAGATAAATATGTAACCCCCTTTTTTTCAAAAACGGGTAACTCTCATTTTTCTTTTTGAACTGGTCCGGGTGCCTTTAACTAACTGCAGGAACTTCACAGTGCCTGCTGGATTGTGGGAAGCTCTTTTTTATATAGTGACAGTAACAAGATTATCTCAGCATGCAAATAACAAAAAGCTTCATATTTCGAGAAGATAAGGACACTGTGACCAAAAGATAATTGAATCCCTCTCTGTGAAGATTTTACACAGTGATGTAAACCTGTTGTCTAGGTGATATTTGCTGTGAGTAGGCCAGGAAGGTGCGGCAGTAGGGATGCAAAATTAACACTAATTTGGGTTGAAAGGAAAAGAAAAGGGCAGAAGTGATGTCACTTCTTTTGGCATCACAGAGAAACAGTAAAAGATGGAAACTAGCAGGCATATTCTTTTCTTTTTTTCATATCACATTTCTCCTAAATCAGTGAACACTAAAAAGAACAGGATAGGCAAGATAAATAAGTCATTTCTTATTGGATAATTTTTTTTTTCAGTTAAAATGGAATTTCATCCCACTAAACATATTTCTCAGAGATGATTGTCTTCACGTGCATGGCTAATATTATTGTGCAGATTGAAATCTGAGCTCCTGTGGTGGGACTGATGGCTATCCTGAAAATAGAAGAGCACTGTTACGTTATTTTTGTCAAACAAGGTGGTAATTTTGCTTGATGGAGGAGGAGTCACAATGGTAGAGGAGGTGGTGTCTGTGCGCCTCATGGAGGAATATGACTACAGCAAGTTGTTGTATACTCATAAACAAAACAGTTATAGAATATTTAGTACTATCATAGACTGGTGTAGCTTCAGATAACTACTAACCCATATAGGATGACTGTGAACTCTCCAATCCTTTTGTTTGGAATCTGGGCTGGAGTTCCTTTTAATTAGTGACTATACATTATTAAACTTGAAGTTTTTATTTAGAAGTATTTAAAAAAGACTTCGACCAGTACTGCAAAGTACTTAAAGATGCATACCTTTCTGTAGCTCGTGCTCTCCTCTTTCATTTTATGCCTGAATCGCAATTCTACACCAAATAGTTTTCGTTCAATATTAGTTTAAAAATTGCGGCTGCCATCTTGGCTATGTTATAACTTCCGGGTCACCCCTGTCTTCTTTGTTAGAGAAGTGCATCACTGAATGAAGCAGGAAGTGGAAGTGACATGCATGGCCATTGCAAGAGGCTCCTCCAGAGGGGTCATAGCACAACTTTGTTGGAAGTCGTCTGTCACCATGCATTTTATAGTGGCAACACCAGAGGGAGTTTGTATAAAACAAGTGGCTGGTAAGTGTGCTGACACACTCAATTGTTTGTGGGTATGCTTAAAGGCAACCCATGAGAGGTGCTTGAAGTCCCTTTAAGTGTTTTATCCATGTGAATTATTTTGCTAGAGCAGCTGTGCACTCTCTGTGCTTTTGTTCACGCATGCTACATTTTGATCCATCTCATGAGGAAGAGCAATTCCAAGGGGACTACTGTACTGTTATTCATACCGCTTTTTAAAAATGGCTCCCAGTGCATTGTTTCTGTAAGCGGCATTCTTGTGGAAAGCATGTAACTGCTTCATGATGGGTGTCCTATTGTACTTACTGCACTTAATCCCTTGCCTTCTCATAATCAGTTACTTCTGTGCCTACCCCATGAGTAATCTATCCTACGACTTCCCCAGAAGGCTCTGCTATGGGTCTACTCCTCTGCATGTTTTTTTTTTAGCCAGCGTGATAAATGACCCTAATACATTGTGTCTAGACACTGCACATATATCACAGGCAGATGTTTCTGTGACATGTTATTATTTTACTTTATCAGAATATGCACATCCCACCCAGCTATTGCTCACACCGAGAAACTCTACATCTGAATAAGGGATGTTCAGGGCTTTTAGGGAAAGCCTCTCTCCTTACATATGCGATATATATATATATATATATATATTATTTTTTTTTTAATGCCCAGACACACAGGAGACAATTTGCGCTTGAAGGATTTATATGAGCTGCATGCACCAGCCCTAACTGAATGCTTAGGTTTGGCAATGCACAAATTACAATATATCCTGACAGTGTTTAACGTACAGTAACACAAACCCAAATATTTTATTTATCTGGCCGTAAAAGTAACTATGGGAGTACCGCTCTAAAATATGTACTGCTTTGGTGATTTTTGAAACGGTGAAATACAGTGTATGAAATAAATCCATCCAAGAAGAAATTCATGCCCCAGTCTCAGACTGGTGTCGCATAAGTGTTAATAAATAACTTTTTCCCTGTGGAAAAATAGATCATTGTGAATTCTGTCAAGGGAAAGAAAAAGAACGGATCTTCAGACTGTAAATTAAAACCAGTGATAGGAACACTTTTACTTTAGTCTAGCAAAATAAGTGTCACACACATACGCATGCACCTGCATGAGGGTGCCCTACACACACACACAATCGCTCACGCGCACACAAAAAAACACACACACACACACACACACAAAAAACACACACACAAAAAACACACACACACACACACACACACACACGCACGCACGCACGCACACACACACACACACCACACACACACCACACACACCACACACACGCACGCACACGCACGCGCACGCACACGCACGCACGCACACACACACACACGCGCGCGCACGCACGCACACACACACACACACACACACACACTGAACCTGAAGTTAAAATACACTTATAGGTTTGTTAATTAATTAATTGATTGATGTGTAATATCTAGAGTAAATACAATATTAGTGACAAAGAGAAGAGTCTCATATTTTTATTTCCAATTTAATGGCTTAATTTTTAAGACTGTCACAGCTAGTGTCTAGAATCCACACTCTGCCTTCTTAAAGTGGTACTTACGTGAAAACAAAGGGAAGAGATAAACAATTGTTTCTATCCTCCTACTCCTAAAAATTACTTTTAGATATGCCACAGTTTTATGCTATGTTTAAAAACTTAAAAAAAGCAGATTTATTGTTTTGCCTCAGCTGAATATAACAGTCTATATATGAACTATTGATATTTGTATATTTCCTCTCCTGGCAGAGAACTAGGCTTCCTAGAGCAAAGTATTGTATGGCTGTAATTCCTTATCAGTAGTTCGACTGGGTCCAGATGGGAGAAAAACTGTCAGTTACTTTATTATTATTATTATTTTTTATTTATATAGTGCCAACATATTCCGCAGCGCTTTACAAAGCACAATAAGACGACAAGGGGAACATAGATACAACTAACAAATGTACAGCAGAGTTCCAAGCAGCACAAATATTGTTACAAAAACAGTAAACATTAGGAGGATGACTCTGCCCTTGTGAGCTTACAATCTAATGGATACACGTATATAATGGATACATATAGTTACATGTAGAATATTAACTCTTTCAGGCAGAGAAAGAAGAAAAGCATCACAGCAGATTTATTTGTGTGTTAGGCACACTACATACACATGTCTATCTCATCATGTCACATGTCACTTAAAGAGACTCCGTAACAAAAATTGCATCCTGTTTTTTATCATCCTACAAGTTCCAAAAGCTATTCTAAGGTGTTCTGGCTTACTGCAGCACGTTCTACTATCACCATCTCTGTAATAAATCAACTTATCTCTCTCTTGTCAGACTTGTCAGCCTGTGTCTGGAAGGCTGCCAAGTTCTTCAGTGTTGTGGTTCTGTGATGCATCTCCCTCCTCCAGGCCAGATTCAAAAGGAAAGGTGTATACAGCCTGCTTGTGTATGAATGTATTTTCTATGTGTGGACATACTGTACATCAACCTACTTCCTGTTTTGGTGGCCATTTTGTTTGTTTATAAACAAACTTTTTAAAACTGTTTTTAACCACTTTTAATGCGGCGAGGATCGGCGAAATTGTGACAGAGGGTAATAGGAGATGTCCCCTAACGCACTGGTATGTTTACTTTTGTGCGATTTTAACAATACAGATTCTCTTTAAAGAGAACCCAAGGCGGGTATTTTAAATCTTAAGAGAACACAGAGGCATGTTCTGTGCATAATGACATGCCTCTGTGTCTCTGTATTGCAACTTCTAGTCGCCCACAGGGTCTGCTGTGCCCCCAGGAAGTACCTCCCAAGTCACGGCTTAGCTTCCTATTGGAGGAAGCACATGGAGACGGGCAGCGGCAGAGACAGAGGTGGGGGTGCGTGTAATTATTGACAGGCTGCAGGTAAATAGAAGGCTAGCAACAAGGAGATTGTCGCTAGCCTGGTGCTTTTTTCGGGGGGCATAGCAGACCCTGGGGGGACTAGAGGCTGCAATACAGAGACACAGGGGCATGTAATTATGCACAGAACATGCCTCGGTGTTCATTTAAGATTTAAAATACCCGCCCCGGGTTCTCTTTAAGGTTCCCTTTAAGCTGAAAAAAGAAACTGAAGTATTGACCATTGGAAATTTCCTGGACTAAAACCTTATTATCTGTCTTCTCCCTGGCAGATAACACCTTTTTAGCTTCTATTTACTTTTTCGTGAAAACAGACAGAATTCAAGTTGTTCTACAAGCTCACTTACATAGAAAATGACTCAAGTTACGTAACTGCATTGGAAAACAGAAAGGGACTTCAGACAATTTCTTAGTAGAACCAGTACTACATGTACCTATGTTTATCTCATCAGGTCACTTATCACTTCAGGTGCACTTTTAAGTTCACAAGGGGAAAGAAAACAAACATACAAAGCAAGAATTGGAGTTACTTATCATTTATAGTGATGTCACTTAATGGGCATTGATGTTAATGACTGGATTCTAACATGTATGTGTTTGACATAGTTTCTCACATATACGTAGTGTATATTTTGATGTAAAGTTTCCTTTTGGCATAAAAATAGCCATAACTGTATTTTTTAAAGTTTATTTTTTTTAAAATATCGCTTTATTTAAATCTGCAGCCAGCTAAGAATTTCCAGAACAGACAACAAAACATTACATAAATACGACATGAGTACATACCATACAAAATATATCACAAAATCAGAATTGTATTCCCTCCAAACTCAGCAAGGTAGACTTCCTCCAACAAATCTAAAGAAATATACTTCAGTGAAGCTCTCTTTATGTTGGATACTGATTGCATCGTTACTTGGTTGCTTAGTTTTCTTTTTTCTTTCCCTTTTCTTCTTTCTTTTTTTATTTATTGTTGCTATATCTTAAAGATAATTTCAGTTTCAGATTCTAGATAGAAGCTATCAGGCAAAATAAAAAATATGTATATCAATGACAAAACAATATATTTTTATTGCACCTCCTGACTAGTTTCTACATTCATTAGTACATCTATCCTTTTAACCATTTTATCTCCTTTCTCATATATACAGTACATACATACATACTTACTATCTACCTCATTCTCACCTATCATGCCATTCTCCGTATTCATACATACAGCCACACCCACAAGACCACACACCCTGGCAGAATCCATGACCTCCCAACCAATCGTCACAGAACATAAACAACAACACACAAACATCTCCGCCACTCATGGTGAGTGGTGGGTTGAAGCCATCTACCGCCAAACAACTGTGTCCATTCCCCTCAAACAACCGCCACACACAAACCGTTCAAATGACCCCGATCAAAAGCCCACACACCTTGATAATTTGGCCTGATAACATGCACACAGCTTGACACAAATGGGTTTTAATGGCTATTCAAGTTAACCATCTTCTTAGATTGTAAGCCTTTGGCAGGGTACTCCCTTCTCTAGTGTATTCTACATGATTTTGTGCTCCTTTCCTATTTCCTGCTATTGCGGCAGGAGGCCGCAATAGCAGCATAGGGGGCGATATTATGGCTGGGAACGCGGAGAATCACTCGCTTTCCCATGCCTGTCGGCCGGTGACGGCCAAACCGGAAGTGTTCGCCGGCGGGTGCAGGAGCATCTGAGCGGGGCTGCGAGGGCACCGATCGGCTGCAGGGGGTTGAGGGAAGCCCCAGGTGAGTAAATCTCATTTTTTTGTGAGACTTAAGGATCACTTTAAAGTGTACTCGAAGTAACGTGAAATGAGATTAATGTGTATGTACAGTGCAAAACATACTGTATTAATAACCAGGCTGTTTTACTTGCTTTATTTTGCTTTCTGAAAGAGCTAATTTTTAGGCATGGAAGTGACTAAAAGATTACAGGAGATTTGGGCACAGGCGGCTCCACCATAGGCCATAATAGGAATTCAGGCTATATCGGTAATTTGGGTGCTGTCAAAAGACGGAGCACAAATTCCTACAAAAACACTGTAATTTGGCAGCCAGCAATAGCTGGAAGCCGAATTACAACTTTCCCCCACTATCCATGGTGGTCTGGAGGGGGAATAGTAATTAACGCTGCCGGGACTTGTGCAGGTCAGGAGCAGGGTAAGCCATTTATTGGCTTTACCATGCACCAAAATCTCCTGGTGGTCGATTCATAGGCACGACCTTCTTGGGAATATATTAAATATCACTGATAAGCAAATTACAGCCATTTAAGTTTTCCTGGCAAAACACAACTTCTGAGAGTAGAGGGATATAAAAAAGGTCATGTATTTTCATTTAGAGACACTTAAGGGCTTGATTTACAAAGCGGTGCTAACAGTTAGCACGCTAGTGAAAAGCCCATTATCACGCCTAAACTCAGTTTAGGCGTGATAAAAATAAACTCGTGCACAAAGTTTTACGCGCGCAGCGCCATTAAACCCTATGCGACTTTTCGCACGCAAAACTTTGCACACGGGACTTTGTGCGCGATCAGCAGCACAAAGCGGTGCTAACTCAGCTAATGCAAAGGTTAGCATGCCTAAAAGTTTTTAGGCGTGCTAACTGGGTTAGCACCGCTTTGTGAATCAAGCCCACAGGGTTTGGTTCACAAAAGAGTGGTAACTGTTAGCACGGCCGTTTTCGTGCAAATGTACCAGTTTGAGCGATGGCGAATATTTGCGCGCGATTAAACATTTTCGTGCGCAAACGCGAATTTTCGCACAAAATTGTTATCGAAAATTCACATTTACGCGCGAAAACGTTTAACTGCACGTGAAAATTCGCGATCGCATGGCCGTGCTAACAGTTAGCACTCTTTTGTGAATCAAGCACTTAATAGGCTGCCACTGAGCAGAGACAACAAAACTTTAATTCTATTTTGCAAATGCTTATCCTTTTTACCCCCCGCGGTACGAATTTCTCCGTCCCTTTTTCCCCCCCTAAAAAACCAAGGGACGGAGAAATCCGTACCTCCCGCACTACCGCCGCTGTCCGCGCTCCCGCCGCTCGTGCACGCGCTCCCGCAGCTCGTGCACGCCGCCGCCCGCTCGCCCGGAGATCAATGAACAGGAAAATCCATTCCCGTTCGTTGATCTAAGCCCCCGCAATGATCTGCTGCTTCTATGAGAAACAGCGCGATCATTGTGATTTTCCCTTCTCTTCCGGACGCTTACAGGTCGCATGAACACAAACGCACTGTGGCCATCTTGTGGCCAAATAGTAAAACTACACCCTAAAGCATTTTACATATACAAATACATTAGTTTTACACAATAAATTAACTCATTACCTCCCACACTCCCCAATTTTTTTTTTGTAATTAAACAAAAAAAAATACAATAAAAAAAAAAACATAAATAGTTACCTTAGGGACTGAACTTTTCAAATATTTATGTAAAAAAAAAATACAGTAAAAAAAACCATAAATAGTTACCTTAGGGACTGAACTTTTTAAATATTTATGTCAAGAGGGTATAACACTGTTACTTTATAAACTACGGGCTTGTAATATTATATTATATTATATTATTTAGTATTTATATAGCGCCGACATATTACGCAGCGCTGTACAGTGTATATATATATATCTTGTCACTAACTGTCCCTCAAAGGAGCTCACAATCTAATCCCTACCATTGCCATATGTCTATATTATGTAGTGTAAGTACTGTAGTCTAGGGCCAATTTTAGGGGGAGCCAATTAACTTATCCATATGTTTTTGGAATGTGGGAGGAAACCGGAGTGCCCGGAGGAAACCCACGCAGACACGGAGAGAACATACAAACTCTTTGCAGATAGTGCCCTGTCTGGGATTCGAACCAGGGACCCAGCACTGCAAGGCGAGAGAGCTAACCACTACGCCACCGTGCTGCCCCGGGATGGATGCAAAACTGAATAAAATGCACCTTTATTTCCAAATAAAATATTGGCGCCAAACATTGTGATAGGGACATAATTTAAATGGTTTTATAACCGTGACAAATGGGCAAATACATTTCATGGGTTTTAATTACAGTAGCATGCATTATTTAAAAACTATAACCTGAAAAATAATAATTTTTCCCACATTTTTTCCTATTTTCCCATTAAAACACATTTAGTATAAAATAATTCTTTGCATAATGTCCCACCTAAAGAAAGCCTAATTGGTGGCGAAAAAAACAAGATATAGTTCATTTCATTGCGATAAGTAATAATAAAGTTATAGACGAATGAATGGAAGGAGTGCTGAAAGGTGAAAATTGCTCTGGTGTTCAAGGGGTAAAACCCCTCAGTGGTGAAGTGGTTAAATATAAAATAAAACCATTAGATAGCTAAAAAAGTCATTTTTAGGAGAATAAATGCAATTGTTTATCTCATCAGGATTGGGCTTTTTTCCTAAAATAAAAAATACAGGGCTACTTTAATTTCCCTTAGTATATAGTATAATGTTAAACCAGTGATTTTATGTAATTATGATATGGAGTCAGAAAGGCGTTGTTTCCATTAAAGTCAGATTGGGCCATTGCTTTGTACGCTCCTCTGGATCAAAAATTTAATTGTGGAAGCAGGATCAATTCTTTCTATTGGTTCTTTTTTCCAACTATGTAACTATGAGCCTTTCTATCTCTGTTTTTCCCATGCTAATACTAAATACTAAATTGGAGAGCACTGTCATATCTGCAGGTTTATGCGTAATATATACTCTACATTATTATGACATTCATTTTCCTTTAAGCCTAGATACAAAAAGCTTTTTTTAGTAGAAATATTTCCCTCGTAGACATTTAATTAAAAGAGGAGCCCCAGTACATTTTTAGCTGTCTTTTGTTCAATTGGGCATTGCATAAGAATAACACATGTAATGAATACATTCCTAAAATGTTTTGTCCTTCAAAAGTTTTTAGTTGCAGAAGTTCTAAATAGTCTCAAAATCGCCTGTTTAGTCGTCTCTCTGACTAGTGCATAACAAAATAATTATATGTTCTCCAATGCTTGACTGACAGCTCAAGAGACAAGAACAAGGAGGAAATTAGATTTCATTAATGTCACAGGTGGTGGAGGGAGAACAAATCTAGTGAAAAGTTATTGAGACTCATGTCACTTTGCAGAACCAATATGGGGTAAAAAAGGGGGTATTTAAATACACTTTGGGGCAGGTGAAAAGCAAAGTACATTATATAAGATAATACAGTAACTAATGTATCTCTGTTTTTTTTTCTTTTATTTGCCATAAGCATGAAATTTGTAGTGTAATGTTATAAAATGATCTTTTTATTACAGTTTTCAGCCAGCTAAGAATTTCAAAAATTGACAGGAAACACATATAACACTTCTTTGCAACCATGGCAACTGTACTCTGCTTGGTGTACTGATTGCTCCGAAACACCTACCCTGCTGCATGAGTGACTACATGAGCAGAAAGTATTGTTACTAATTATCAGCTCCTATTCTAACCCAGTGTTTGGGAGAAAACTTTGAGTTTCTGTTAGACCATATAAATAGGTGAATTTGATTAGAGTTCATTGGATTAACCTCTAAATCAGATGAATGTTCATGTTTGATTAAAGCAAACCTACTACTTTTGGTGCTTTGCCCTGCCCCTTTACAGACAAGTGCCATGGCACTCTCTCTGTATCCGAGATAGAGAGGGCCACAGCACGTCTTTTTAAGGAGGCAAGACTAAGCGCCAGAAGGCGCCAGAAGGCAGCACACACAGGGTCTCAGAGGGTGAGTTAAACAAGTCCTGTGAAATCATTGTAACTCTCTAAGAAAACATGGTACATGCTATATTTATTTTATGCTGTACGGTCATTTTAAATGAAGATGAAAAACATTAAAGTCTGTTTCCCATTTTGTCATTCAATGTTTTGTTAATTGCAAATGCCCTGAACATATTATTGTCCCCACAATGATTGCCCAGTTCTTTTTAACCTGTGTGAGTAAATCCCAAATAAAACTAAATAAATATGTGTGAGCTTGTTTTTTTCACAATTTAGGTTTAGGGGTCAGGGAAGTAAAAGTGTTTTTAATCATTCTTGGGGGCACTTGGGGTAGACTGCAGATAGACTCTTCCTGAAGAGATTATTATCTCTTTAGGAACCCACATGTTAAATTACAATACTGTTCTTCATTAATCCCAAATACATTTGAAAAAATTGAAAAAAAAGTTACACTGCACATTTATCATAAAAATTAGGAAATCCTAGCAAGGGGGTTCCCTAAAGCTTTCAACTTGGCTCTTGTGTAGACATGTAGGCTGAGTGACCAAGAGGGAAAGGATTTTCAGCTTTGGGAATACATTGTAAGGGTGAATTGAAAAGCCAAAACAAAAACAAATCACCCTTGAGCTAGTGTTGAAGGAAAAGGGCCTCTTCTCCATCTCAATTTGCTCAAAAAAAGCAATCTGGAATAACAGAATGTTGGAACTAATGATGGAATCAGGAAACCCACCATTATTGGGCACAACCAAGTTTTGGACAGCTCCAAGGGGAGTGTGTACAGTGGTTCTTTAATTCCCTTTACTCATTCCTATGAGGCAATAAAACTAAATACCAAAAAACCCAAAACTAAACACTTTTAAATAAACCTTTTATGAATCAATAAAGCAAGACAAATATACATGAGTCATTGTAATTCAGGAAAATATTTAGAGTTTCAATCATGGCAGTTCAGCTGCACTTCACAAAATGTTCATCTGTTTTGGAGCATCTTGATGACCCATGTTTTCTTGTTTGCTCACCCACCAGTACCTAGCATCAGAAATAAGGGCCTGAAATTTGGTGTAGTTACAGTCCTTGTTATTTCTGATGACCATTAGCTATACCATGCTCTCCACAATTACAGCATTAAAAAACTCTCTTAGAAATGGTGAAGATGACATTGGAGGGGAAGGGGGCATTCCAAACAGTACCACAGTGGCACTATGGGCTTGATTCACAAAAGAGTGCCAACTCTTAGCACGGCCGTTTTCGCACAAATTTTCTCAATGCGCGCGATCGCGAATTTTCACGCAAAACTATAACGTTTTAGCGAGCAAACACAAAAAAATTGCGTTTGTGCATGAAAATGTTATCGTTTTGCGTGAAAATTCGCGATCGCGCGCAATGCGAAAATCAGCGCGAAAAAGGCCGTGCTATGAGTTAGCACTCTTTTGTGAATCAAGCCCACTATGTCAGTTCAGGCTATTTGTCCAGCTCGCCCGCCCTAACATCAGAGTACGATAAAAAAAAACAATTGACATTGGGAAGGTCGCTATAATGCAGACCAAGTTAGGCTATGTCTGCATCCCAAAGCTAATAAGCCATATTAAACAAATTGGCAAAACGGTCAAACAGACTACTGGAGATGCAAATCATAAATGACTCACAAGAAATATAGAACACTGACTTAAAACCTTAATTTAAAACCCTCAAATTTTCATGAGCAATACTTTAGTCTTACAGTAAAAGTCTAACATTTCTAAACAAATTCTTGTATGTAAAAGTATGTATGCTCTTTTTTATATTCTCTTTTTTGTTATTTTCCATCATCATCTTTTAACCACTTGCCGACCGCCCACAGCCAATGGGCGGCGGCAAAGTGGACGCCTAAAGGACCGCAATACGCCCAAGGGCGTTGCGTCCTTTCGGCATGCCGGGGGAGCGATCGCGTCATTGATGATGCGCGTTTCCCCCGGCAACTTGCTCCGCCCACCCGTTTCGACAACCCGCCGGCCGTTCGGAAGGGTTGTTAACACCGCGATCGCCGCTACAAAGTGTATAATACCCTTTGTAATGTGCAGTGGTGTGAAAAACTATTTGCCCCCTTCCTGATTTCTTATTCTTTTGCATGTTTGTCACACTTAAATGTTTCTGCTCATCAAAAACCGTTAACTATTAGTCAAAGATAACCTAATTGAACACAAAATGCAGTTTTAAATGATGGTTTTTATTATTTAGTGAGAAAAAAAAACTCCAAATCTACATGGCCCGGTGTGAAAAAGTGATTGCCGCCCCTTGTTAAAAAATAACTTAAAGGTGGTTTATTACACCTAAGTTCAATTTCTGTAGTCACCACCAGGCCTGATTACTGCCACACCTGTTTCAATCAAGAAATCACTTAAATAGGAGCTATCTGACACAGAGAAGTAGACCAAAAGCACCTCAAAAGCTAGACATCATGCCAAGATCCAAAGAAATTTAGGAACAAATGAGAACAAAAGTACTGTAATTGAAATCTATCAGTCTGGTAAAGGTTATAAAGCCATTTCTAAAGCTTTGGGACTCCAGCGAACCACAGTGAGAGCCATTATCCACAAATAGCAAACACATGGAACAGTGATGAACCTGCCCAGGAGTGGCCGGCCAACCAAAATTACCCCAAGAACGCAGAGAAAACTCATCCGAGAGGCCACAAAAGACCCCAGGACAACATCTAAAGAACTGTAGGCCTCACTTGCCTCAATTAAGGTCAGTGTTCACGACTCCACCATAAGAAAGAGACTGGGCAAAAATGGCCTGCATGGAAGATATCCAAGGCGCAAACCACTTTTAAGCAAAAAGAACATTAAGGCTCATCTCAATTTTGCTAAAAAAAAACATCTCTGATTGCCAAGACTTTTGGGAAAATACCTTGTAGACCGGCGAGACAAAAGTTGAACTTTTTGGAAGGTGTGTGTCCCGTTACATCTGGCGTAGAAGTAACACAGCATTTCAGCAGAAGAACATCATACCAACAGTAAAATATGGTGGTGGTGGTAGTGTGATGGTCTGGGGTTGTTTTGCTGCTTCAGGACCTGGAAGGCATGCTGTGATAGATGGAACCATGAATTCTACTGTCTGCCAAAAAATCCTGAAGGAGAATGTCCGGCCATCTGTTCGTCAACTCAAGCTGAAGCGATCTTGGGTGCTGCAGCAGGACAATGACCCAAAACACACCAGCAAATTCACCTCTCAATGGCTGAAGAAAAATAAAATGAAGACTTTGGAGAGGCCTAGTCAAAGTCCTGACCTGAATCCTATTGAGATGTTGTGGCATGACCTTAAAAAGGCGGTTCATGCTAGAAAACCCTCAAATAAAGCTGAATTACAACAATTCTGCAAAGATGAGTGGGCCAAAATTCCTCCAGAGCACTGTAAAAGACTCGTTGCAAGTTATCGCAAATGCTTAATTGCAGTTATTGCTGCTAAGGTTGGCCCAACCAGTTATTAGGTTCAGGGGGCAATTTCTTTTTCACACAGGGCCATGTAGGTTTTGAGGTTTTTTTCTCACTAAATAATAAAAACCATCATTTAAAACTGCATTTTGTGTTAAATTATGTTATCTTTGACTAATAGTTAACGGTTTTTGATGAGCAGAAACATTTAAGTGTGACAAACATGCAAACGAATAAGAAATCAGGAAGGGGGCAAATAGTTTTTCACACCACTGTATACAAAGTGTATTATACAGGCTGCCTCCTGCCCTGGTGGTCCCAGTGTCCGAGGGACCACCAGGCCAGGCTGCAGCCACCCTAGTCTGCACCCAAACACACTGATCTGCCCCCCCGCCCCCTGATCACCCACAGCACCCCTCAGACCCCCCCCTGTCCACCCCCAGACCACTGTTTGCACCTAATCAACCCCCTAATAACCCATCAATCACTCCCTGTCACTATCTGTCCACACTATTTTTTTTTATTCCCTAAACTGCCCCCTGGGGACTCCTGATCACCCCCCCACCCCTCAGATTCTACCCAGACCCCCCCCCAGACCCCCCCTGTGTACTGTATGTATCTATCCCCCCTGATCACCTGTCAATCACCTGTCAATCACCCGTCAATCACCCATCAATCACCCCCTGTCACTGCCACCCAACAATCAGCCCCTAACCTGCCCCTTGCGGGCAATCTGATCACCCACCCACACCATTAGATCACCCGCAAACCCGCCGTCAAATCACCTCCCAAGTGTGTTGTTTACATCTGTTCTCTTCTCTAAACACCCACTAATTACCCATCAATCACCCCCTATCACCACCTGTCACTGTTACCTATCAGATCAGACCCTAATCTGCCCCTTGCGGGCACCCAATCACCCGCCCACATGCTCAGATTGCCCTCAGACCCCCCTTATCAATTCGCCAGTGCAATAATTACATCTGTTCTTCCCTGTAATAACCCACTGATCACCTGTCAATCTCCTGCCAATCACCTATCACCCATCAATCACCCCCTGTCACTGCCACCCATCAATCAGCCCCTAACCTGCCCCTTGCGGGCAATCTGATCACCCACCCACACCATTAGATCGCCCGCAAACCTGTCGTCAGATCACCTCCCAAGTGCATCGTTTACATCCGTTCTCTTCTCTAAACACCCACTAATTACCCATCAATCACTCCCTATCACCACCTGTCACTGTTACCCATCAGATTAGACCCTAATCTGCCCCTTGTGGGCACCCAATCAACCGCCCACACGCTCAGATTGCCCTCAGACCCCCCTTTATGAATTCGCCAGTGCATTATTTACATCTGTTCTTCCCTGTAATAACCCACTGATCACCTGTCAATCACCTGTCAATCATCCATCAATCACCCCTTGTCACTGCCACCCATAAATCACCCCCTGTCACTGCCACCCATCAATCAGCCCCTAACCTGCCCCTTGCGGGCAATCTGATCACCCACCCACACCATCTGATCGCCTGCAGACCCGCCGTCAGATCACCTCCCAAGTGCATTGCATCTGTTCTCTCCTCTAAACACCCACTAATTACCCATCAATTACCCATCAATCACCCCCTGTCACCACCTGTCACTGCTACCCATCAGATTAGACCCCTATGTGCCCCTAGGGCACCCAATCACTCGCCCACACCCTCAGACCCCAGCCCTGATCACCTCGCCAGTGCATTGCTTGCATCTATTCCCCCCACTAAGCACACCTTGAGACACCCATCAATCACCTCCTGTCACCACCTGTCACCCCCTAGCACACCTACCCATCAGATCAGGCCCTAATTTGCCCCGTGTGGGCTCCTGATCACTCGGCCAAACTCTCAGATCCCCCTCAGACCCCCTTCCGATCACCTCCCCAGTGCATTGATTGCATCTAGTTTCCCTTCTAACCACCCCCTAAAACACCCATCAATCACCTCCTGTCAAACCCCTAGCACTCCTATCCATCAGATCAGGCCCAATACAATCTGTCATCTAAAAGGCCACCCTGCTTATGACCGGTTCCACAAAATTCGCCCTCTCATAGACCACCTGTCATCAAAATTTGCAGATGCTTATACCCCTGAACAGTCATTTTGAGACATTTGGTTTCCAGACTACTCACGGTTTTGGGCCCGTAAAATGCCAGGGCAGTATAGGAACTCCACAAGTGACCCCTTTTTAGAAAAAAGACACCCCAAGGTATTCTGTTAGGTGTATGATGAGTTCATAGAAGATTTTATTTTTTTGTCAAAAGTTAGCGGAAATTGATTTTTATAGTTTTTTCACAAAGTGTCATTTTTCACTAACTTGTGACAAAAAATAAAATCTTCTATGAACTCACCATACACCTAACGGAATACCTTGGGGTGTCTTCTTTCTAAAATGGAGTCACTTGTGGGGTTCCTATACTGCTCTGGCATTTTAGGGGCCCTAAACCGTGAGGAGTAGTCTAGAAAACAAATGCCTCAAAATGACCTGTGAATAGGATGTTGGGCCCCTTAGCGCACCTAGGCTGCAAAAAAGTGTCACACATGTGGTATCACCATACTCAGGAGAAGTAGTATAATGTGTTTTGGGGTGTATTTTTACACATACCCATGCTGGGTGGGAGAAATCTCTCTGTAAATGGACAATTGTGTGTAAAAAAAATCTAAAATTTGTCATTTACAGATATATTTCTCCCACCCAGCATGGGTATGTGTAAAAATACACCATAAAACACATTATACTACTTCTCCTGAGTACAGCGGTACCACATGTGTGGCACTTTTTTGCACCCTAAGTGCGCTAACGGGCCCAAAGTCCAATGAGTACCTTTAGGATTTCACAGGTCATTTTGCGACATTTGGTTTCAAGACTACTTCTCACGGTTTAGGGCCCTTAAAATGCCAGGGCAGTATAGGAACCCCACAAATGACCCCATTTTAGAAAGAAGACACCCAAAGGTATTCCGTTAGGAGTATGGTGAGTTCATAGAAGATTTTATTTTTTGTCACAAGTTTCCCAAGCGGAAAATGCCACTGTGTGAAAAAAACAATTAAAATCAATTTCCGCTTACTTGTGACAAAAAATAAAATCTTCTATGAACTCACCATACTCCTAACGGAATACCTTGGGGTGTCTTCTTTCTAAAATGGGGTCATTTGTGAAGTTCCTATACTGCCCTGGCATTTTAGGGGCCCTAAACCGTGAGGAGTAGTCTTGAAACCAAATGTCGCAAAATGACCTGTGAAATCCTAAAGGTACTCATTGGACTTTGGGCCCCTTAGCGCAGTTAGGGTGCAAAAAAGTGCCACACGTGGTATCGCCGTACTCAGGAGAAGTAGTATAATGTGTTTTGGGGCGTATTTTTACACATACCCATGCTAAGTGGGAGAAATATCTCTGTAAATGGACAATTGTGTAAAAAAAAATCAAAAAATTGTCATTTACAGAGATATTTCTCCCACCCAGCATGGGTATGTGTAAAAATGCACACCAAAACACATTATACTACTTCTCCTGAGTACGGCAATACCACATGTGTGGCACTTTTTTGTAGCCTAACTGCGCTAAGGGGCCCAAAGTCCAATGAGCACCTTTAGGCTTTACAGGGGTGCTTACAATTAGGCACCCCCCAAAATGCCAGGACAGTAAACAAACCCCACAAATGACCCCATTTTGGAAAGTAGACCCTTCAAGGTATTCAGAGAGGAGCATAGTGAGTCCGTGGCAGATTTCATTTTTTTTTGTCGCAAGTTAGAAGAAATGGAAACTTTTTTTTGTCACAAAGTGTCATTTTCCGCTAACTTGTGACAAAAAATAAAATCTTCTATGAACTCACCATGCCTCTCAGTGAATACTTTGGGATGTCTTCTTTCCAAAATAGGGTCATTTGGGGGGTATTTATACTATCCTGGAATTTTAGCACCTCATGAAACATGACAGGTGGTCAGAAAAGTCAGAGATGCTTTAAAATGGGAAAATTCACTTTTGGCACCATAGTTTGTAAACGCTATAACTTTTACCCAATCTAATAAATATACACTGAATGTTTTTTTTTTTATCAAAGACATGTAGCAGAATAACTTTCGCGCTCAAATGTATAGGAAATTTTACTTTATTTGAAAAATGTCAGCACAGAAAGTTAAAAAGTCATTTTTTTTGACAAAATTCATGTCTTTTTTGATGAATATAATAAAAACTAAAACTCGCAGCAGCAATCAAATAGCACCAAAAGAAAGCTGTATTAGTGACAAGAAAAGGAGGTAAAATTCATTTAGGTGGTAGGTTGCATGACCGAGCAATAAACCGTGAAAGCTGCAGTGGTTTGAATGGAGAAAAAGGCTCTGGTCCTTAAGGGGTAGAAAGACTGTGGTCCTCAAGTGGTTAAACTTCAAACACTTTTACATTTTCCTACAATTGTATGGCCATTATTATTATTATCTTATTTCTGCTTTGTAATGAATCATCGTGTTATACAAACACATTCTACAACACATATATTAGGTAGCAATTCTTAATTCTATGAAAGATAATCTGTATGTTTTAACATGTAGCGTTAGCATTGCATTATGCCCACATAATAGTGCAGGTGTCATGCAATGCACATAGGGCCCGACCCAATTCTCTTTTTCACCAATTTTTCTCCTAGGTGTTATGTTCACATCTTATCCACAATAAAATGCCTTTTGATCCACCAGCAAGCAAGAAAATACTCAGTGCTTTTTCAGTTGCTTTTTAGTACTTTTGGTACTTTTTCAAATGCAGAGCTCGGAGAAGTTATTTTACACACCTTATCAAAGTTAACACGCCTTATCAGATTAACAAAGAGAGCTCTACGAACCCGCAGGGGCTCAGGGCAGGACGAGTGGAGCTCTTGTCATTGCCAATTAGCAGGCATAAGTTTGTATCACTCGCTATGCTACTCTGATGAGACATGTTAACTTTGATAAGGCTTGTCATCTCTAATAAGGCGTGTTAACTCTAAAAAGGCATGTTAACTCGGATAAGGCATGCTATTTGTCTTAGTGAATCAAGCCCATAGTGCCTTAGGTTGAGAGTAAAGTAACTATGGTGTGAGTTAAGTTAGAGGATATGTTTTTGGAAACATTAGATTTGATGAAATATAGCATTGGTTCTGGAATAATAAAGCATTATATGGACATGACATAGTCCAGTTGTAGTTATGTCCAGTGGGGTAACAAGGAGCTTGGGGCTCTGGCACAAATTTTACATGGGGCTCCAAGCACTGCAATGATATAGAGCCCCAAAACCTACCAAGGACACCTGCGGTGTCAGAGAGAAGTAATCAGAGTCATTTTTGATCAGAAAATAACTTGTTAAGGATTACCACTATTCGATGCACATATAGAGATGTTCATTATCAACATAGCATCAATAAAAAGATAATAAGATGAATAGGGGCCCTCCTAGCCCAAGGACCCCAGTGTGGTCACTACCTCTGCATCCTCTGCTGCTACACCACTGGCTATGCCAGTGTTATGAGTTTTTTTTTAACTCATTATTATTATTTTTTTTATAGAGTGCCAACATATTCCGTACTGCTGTACAACGTGTAAAACATACAACAATGGGGAGCCTAGATACATGAGTAGTTCAACATACTGTACAATCAGGCCAACTTGTAACACAAGTACTGATACATAAAATTAATGTGTAGTTTGAATAATATCACCAGTACAGATAGATGCTCATTTGATAAATTGCACAGAAACAGGAAAGAAAAGGGGGAAGTAATCCAACTACCCCTCCTATGTTGTCTGCACGTTTGTCTTCAGGACCCGTTCATACTGTGTCCCATCACAGAACTAGTGATAGCACTATGGGGCTATCACAGTGATCTCAGCGCGGCCCGTCCCGTCATGACCATGCAAAAGCTGCAGTAAGATGTGTGCAGTTAATTCAAAAGTGAGGCATACTTTAATTGTAAAGTATGTCTCACTGTATGGGTGCACCACAGCGCTAACATGCGGTGTGACCTTTCGGGACTGGTGTGGTGTGACTGCAGAAGAACTGCACTGCAATTAACGGTTTCAAGCTGGGAAGGGGCATCAATGTAATCATCTATCAATTAAAAATAAAAAACAGCACACAAATCTAAAAACTATAACTAAGTTTTAATAATGATCAACTTGATTCAGTTCTACCCAAAATTTCCATCTTGGATAATTAATTAAATCATCATATTTGACAAATAATAAGTGCACTTACTCACAGTTTGATTTTGCACACATGAGATTTCATTTACTAATTACATCATTAGCTTGTGTGGTTTGCATAAGACTTTAAAAGAAACTGCAGTGTTTTTTTTAACATCATTCCACTTGTTTGGCTATCAGGTGTTTAGGCGAGCAAGTAATAGTCATCCAGGGCCGGGCCGAGGTAATAGGCTGGAGAGGCTCCAGCCTCAGGGCGTAGTGTAGGAGGGGGCGCACAATTCATTCAGCTGTCATTCCTAATTGTGTATTAAGCAGACAGAAATAAGAAAAGGGGATACATGGCAGTGACTGCAAGCCAGATAGCTAGATATTAAGGTGTTGGGGAGGTTGTGGGCCCTGTGGCCCTCTTAGTCTATTAGCAATCAGTGTGTGTCGACAGGGGTGGGAGGGATGGAGGGGCGCACTTTGGTGTCTCAGCCTTGGGTGCTGGAGGACCTTGTCCCTGCTCCTAAGTCATCTATTAATAATGTTGGGCATTATTCCTAGTCATATAGTGAATCATCATGAACTGTTAGAAATAATGTGGAACAACATTGCCTCCTGACATGGACATAGTTGTCAAGAAGGCTGTCACCCACAGTGATATACAGTATACTTGAAGTACCAAATACTTGGAGTAGGAAATGTACAAGAATTACATGGAGATATACAGTAGATATATACTGTATATATATATATATAATCTCCATATAATTCCTGTACATTTCTTACTCCAAGTATTGGCACAGTTATAGTAAAGATTAGTCACTAATAGGCACAAGCAGCTCATCTTTAAGGTGTGTGCAGGACTGCGAAATCCAGACATAAAGAAATGATCACTGTAAAGGAAAAATCTCCCACTGGAAGGGGTCAGGCAGGACACAGAGGGGAAGCAGAGTGCATGGCTGCACGTTCTGCAATGTGTGGGCTGTGCAAGCAGCTGCATCCTGCGGCAGCAGAATATAATAATACGAGAGGCTTACAGATTGTCAGTATAACATCTGTCTAGTATTCAGAGAAATTACACATTTAGTTCATCCTCTAAGCAACATATAATGTTCATCCCAAAAGCGCTTTGGTTCAAATACTATATATATATATATATATATATATATATATATATATATATATATATATATATGTATATATCCTTATTTATCACAACCATTTCCATTACAAAAGTTTTCCATACAAAAAAACAAACAGATAGTTCACATGTCTACAAATAAAGTACAGATGATATCAGTCCCCCACTTCCATTCCCTCTCCCATCCTCCACTTTCTTCACCCCAGGAGAGGCCACAGAGGGAATACACCTCTCCCTTTTCTTACTCCAAGACTATTTAAAATATTAATCTCTTTATATTATCTCCTCTCTTTCACCTTCTCATTCTGTGCATACATCTCTTTATTCAGGGGTATAGCAATAGCCCCTGCAAGGGATGCAGGCGCAGGGGGGTCTGAGCCTGGTAAGGGGCCGTTCAGAACCATTTTTAGCAGCAGGAGGGGGGTGAAGCACATAAGAGGGGGCAGTGGGCACACAGCCGCTGGAAGGGTGGCCCAACTCCCTACCTATACTGGAGGCACCTATAACTGGCTACCTATACTGGAGGCACCTATAACTGGCTACCTATACTGGGGACACTTATACTTAGCTATACTGGGAAAACCTATCCCTAGCTACCTATACTGGAAGGTTTGTTTTTTTTAAATCCTACCCAGCCTGACTTTCCAATTTCTGTATTTTTTTTCTTTTTGGGAGACCCTATCCAAAGTTTTGCAGGGGGAAGGGGGGGGGGGGGCAGTGATTTCTAGTTACGCCCCTGTCTTTATATCCAATACTTCCACATCGCATGTGTTTTTTATTGATAACCACTAGTGGACCTAAGCCCGTTTAAAAACGGGCTAGGTCTGTCACTGCGCATGCGCCCGCCACGCACGCACATTTAGCAGCCGCCTTGCACAACGCGTCCGCCCACCCACGCATGCCCGCCGGCCCGTCTGCCCCTTCGCCCGTCATCGCTCATCCACGCATCACTCTCCCTCAATGTCTCTGCGTCCCTGCACATGCGCAGAGCGCATGTGGGACACTTACAGGGACACGGGACGCAGCGACATTAGGGTTTTATTATGGAGGATTAGCTACTGTGGCAAAATTAGTGCGTTAACACACATGAAGGTTATGTTAGCATTCTTCCCACAGACAGGTGTGAATGCTCTCTCACAGTTGTGAATTTACAGCATGAATATGCTAAACATGCATCAAAATTAATTAAGGAGCCATTCATAGTGCATTTCTTCCCCCCCCCCCCCCCCCCCCTCCAAAGCAGAGATCTGAGGACTCTCATCCTGCCATTTGTTTATGAACACTTCAGCATTATACCATATACTGCAGTATTATACCAGTAGAACTGTGTCTTTGCAGTACGTGTTCGATGACGTGGGCGCATTCGCATGCAGGCAGATACTTACAGGCGACCAGCGGGACACAGAGGTGGCCCGAAGCTGCAGTGAGGGACCCAAAGGACTTCTAGGGGCTGGAAGAAGCCCCAGGTAAGTAAAAAGAGATTTATTTACTCACTTTGGGAGATTTATTTACTTGCTTTAACATGCTCTCCTGATGGGACTTGGACTATATGTGTGACGGATTAATCTGCTCCACAGATCACATTACTGTTAACAATAACTACTTTTTTTTCTTTGTTTGTTTTTTTCTTAGCCCACTTACTATCCACAGATCACATTACTGTTAGCAATAACTCCTTTTTTTTCCTTTGTTTGTTTTTCTTTCTTAGCCTAGTTACTACTGGATACTGTGATTTAGACATTTGTGAATCATATGTGCCTGGTTATTTTCTGTGCATCACTATTGCTGCCATTTTTGTGTAAATATCAGCATGAAATCTATTGGACATTGGTGTACCTGCCTCCACCTGCTGGGCCCCTAAGGCCCCAGGCCTACCCCATATATTGTGTACTCCCCGGACCCGTGGTGAAATTTGCTGAACATCTGACTTAAGCTGGCCACTAACGGTCCAATTTCTAACGAAAAATTGTTCGAGCGATCAGAAATTCTGATCGGATGAAAAATCGTTCACTACACCATCAACGAACCAATCTTTGCTTCCTATCAATCACAACCAACAAGAAAATCCAAATTTTGGTTTGACAAAAATCCAATCGGACGACTATTTTTATAATCGTTTGTAATCAATTGTGCCCAAAAACTGAGATTATTTACAACCAATCCGATCAGAATTTCTGATCGCTCTAACGATTTTTCACTAGAAATTGGACCATTAGTGGCCACCTTAAGCCCTTTCAAGCGAGATCTTTCCAGCATCGATCGCTCTGGCCAGAAATCGACCACAAAGATGATTGGGCAACATTGGGCGGGGCATTGATCTCTGCCACATTTGATTATGATTGCATTTCCCGGGTATCAATGCAGCAGATTGAGTCGTGTATGGGCACCTTTACTCCTGACCTGATTCTTTAGATTTGCCAACAGGTATTGTTTATCTCCTTCTTAAATCAATGTTGGGGCTAGTTTATGGGAGTATATATAAAACACTCTAGCCTACCCCTCCTCCGATTTTTCCTTATATAAACGTGTAAAAATTAAAAACATTATGATGTATAAATGCAAGGCTAATAATTAGAATCTAAAAACATCAGTGCTTATATGTTAACAGCCCTGAATTACATACATGAAAGTAAAAACAAGAAAATGTCCACAAGATGTCAGCATAGACCATGTTCATTCAGTTGCACCCAATAATACTATTTTTATCACACTATTTTTTATAAACAGCTGTAAGACCTACAGATTACAGTACATGAACTCTGTTGTTTTGTGGGAGATAGTGGGAAACCATGAATAAGAAATGTCTTAAATGTTAGAACATAGGAAACAGGCTGCGAGGAAAGAAAGAATGCACAAAAGCATAATTACAGTATCCAGTGCAGTTTTGAGATCAGCAATTACAGTATTTAGAGAACCAGCATTATACAAACATAATCAAAACCACTGTTTTTTTTAAAGATATATTTCCTTGTTAATTAACAGAATGAGAATCACATCACGATCGCCCCGTACATGCAGCACGTTTGCGATTTATGCAAAACGAAAATGCTACAGGGAGAACGATCCAATAGCGATACATTAGCAACAGTGCTTGGCTGATCACCAACAATCAGCAAAGCACTGAAAAGTGTTCAAGTGTGAATCAGCCCTCAATGTTTCACTTACTATGTACCTGTCACTTACAGAATGTATTATTCATCTGACGGCTCTGAACCTCTAACCAACATTAATCCATTTCCTTGTGGGGGATGCTGTAGGTTACCCTTATGCTTTTTAGAAGCACTCCTTGGCAAGGACTTTTACAAAGATGATGCCTGGCCTCTCTACACACTGCAATGGAGTGCTTTTGAAGATAAAGGAAACCTTGAAAGTCCTCCATGAGGAGGTGAAGTAGTTCAAAACATGTCAATAAGAGGCGCTCATTATTTTGGCTCTACATGTCCTTTGACATTGTAATTGGCCTGAGGAAGTGGGCTCAGAGCCACGAAACGCCTAGCCTGTGCTAAAAATTTCATTTTTATATGAGGTTGTTGCAGTTGAGGTAAGCCACCTCCCTTTTTTCCTTTCATCTGCTTTTAACTCAGTTTTATCAACCCCTGGGCGTCTCTTACACCCTTTGTTTTGTCTGTAAGAAATTCAGTGGGAAGCAGGAAAAAAGGGTGCATTTATCGTTAATACGGCACCCTAAGTAGCACAACGGGCGTCCAATAAATATTGTTAACAACAATAGAATATTACATTTTTGGAAATATGTTATCGTTTTAGAAACTTGCAACGTTATAGTTTTGTCATATTATTTTGTTTGTATGTACAGATTTTATGATATCAAACATATTATCGTTTCTATGTGTGTTAGGCTCCCTGCACACTGCATGCGATTCCGATTTTTGTTCGTTTTTTACATCCGATTCTGAGTTTTAATCGTTACTGCATGCTGCGTTTTTTCCTCTGTTTTTCTGTTGATTGCATTCAGGGAAAATCGGCATTGCAAATCGAAATCGGAATCGCAAAACGTATTTGCAGTGTGCAGGGAGCCTAAGGGTGTTTCTGCAAGGGGAGTGGTTAGGGTTAGGCACCACTGGGGGTGGTGGTTAGGGTTAGGCACCACCTGGGCGGCAGTTAGGGTTAGGCAACACTGGGGGAAGGTGGTATGAATTAGGCACCACTAGTGGGGTGGTTAGGGTTAGGCACCACCTGGGCGGCAGTTAGGGTTAGGCAACACTGGGGGAGGGTGGTATGAATTAGGCACCACTAGTGGGGTGGTTAGGGTTAGTCACCACCAGGAGGGGTTAGGGTTAGGCAAAACCGGGGGAGTTAGGGTTAGGCACCACCAGGGGAGTGGTTACATTTAGGCACCACCAGGGGAGGGTTCTGTGTGAGAGTAGGGTTGGGTTAAGCTGTGTTGTTGAATTATGTAACGATTTTTAACGTTAATATCTTTTCGTTATTATCTCCTGTCTGTTATAAAATGGTATTTATCGTTATCGTTAACCAATTTCTTTAACAATGTTTATCATTATTGAGATTTCATTATCCACTGGCACCAATTCATTATCCAGCTGGGCCCTTTTTTCATGCACACGTTCAGTGCTATCACGTTATAATACCCACTATGAGTGACAGTTACATAGGGAGTAAAAACATTACAGTACATTTATTTTGGGACAAATGTATGTATGTGTGCATATGTATTTCAAAATGTGCAGTTTTTTGACACAGGGCCCCTTTAAGGAAAAAAAAAGTATGAAAGAATGTGTAGGAGGTATGGATTTCATTTACTGTCTCTCTGTCAATCAAGGGATAATAGGAATGAAATAATAATAATGGTGATTATGTTAAATCAGCGAACAGAAAACGCTCTCTCTCTCTCTCTCTGTTCTGTGTGCTATGTTACCCTATACTGATAACAGGACCAAAAAGTATGTTTAGCACTCACACTAGACAATGGCCTCAATTCACTATGCTTATCTCCTGTCTTTAATAACTTTTCTAGTTATCACCATGGTAATAAGGCATGTAGTATTCAGGAAACCTTTTACCTCAGGCAAACCTAAAGTTAACTCTTCTGTCTTTAAGTTAATTCTTCAATTCTTAAAATAACTCCAGAATTCTAAAGTTAAAGACAGGCTGTTAATTAACTGCCTGTGAAAAAAACTACAGAGGAGGTAACTTAACTACAGAGGAGGTAACTTAAGGAATGTAGAGATAAGATAACTCTCTTACTGTGTGGTGGCAAGTTTACTCTTGGCCAAAATCTCTCTGCTTAAAACTAGCTGTGCATTGGTCAATAGCAAACTGATATGCAAATCGATCAATAGCAAACCGGACAAGTACACAAGCACTCTCTGATTGGAAATAGATCAGATAGTAGTGATCAATTTACCATCTTGCTCTATTTGCACCTGCAACTGCTAGCACACTAGCGCTGTAATACTGTACTCAATACAGTACAACATATGTGTGCTTTTACCACACATGCTTGATAAGAATTTACTGCCACCCCCGATCATCCTCTTGACATATTTACTTCCTAAAATCATTTGTAAGGTTGGCCATACATTATGACGGTAATAGATCAGGTGAAAGATTAATATCTTGTAGTTATCAATAAAATATACTTGTTCTACCACGCTGTGCACCAATATCAATATCACCAATGCAAGCTTTGTATTACCCATTACACTACACAGCTATACAGAGGCTAGCTTGCACTTACATGCAGAACGGGCAATGGTGAAATTTGGGTACCGGAAATAGTTACTAGTAGAATATTGGTAAAATAACTGATATTCTACAGTTGGGCAGTGGTAATTTACCAATATTTTACTAACGCTAAGGCCCCTTTTACACTTAATCAGTTGCTCTCAGTTATAACTGAAAGGACAACTGATTTTCAAAGTAATGTCCATGTTTCCCAATGGCTCAGTTCACAATATTTGCGTTTTAACTGAAATATTGTATCATAATGCACTGCTATGGAGGAAAAAAAAAAGGCGTACCAACTGATTAAGTGTAAATGGGGCCTAAACCTATACTACAAGAGCCTAATCCCTCACCCATGATGCGTAACCCTAACCGACCCCACCACCGATGCCTAACTCTAACTGACTCAGCACCCATGCCTAATTGTGCCCCTCCCCCCACTGCAAATGCATTGATATCTGTGCCTCCTGCATCACGGTAAACAAATTCTGGGTACCACGCATGTCGGTTTGCCTCACAGTCACCCATGTTAATTGCAGCTACAAAGGGAAATTTGGGTGCTAGAGTTACCCGATAAAATAGCAGGCACGGAAACGCAGTTTTTATATTTTATTAAGCAACTCTGGCCCCCTAATTTCCCTTTATAGCCACGGTTAACATGGGTGCCTATGGGGCTTCCAAACTTCCACAGTGCCTCAGGTGTCCAAATTTCCCATTTCCTGCACTCACTCCCTGCCTCTCCTTCTGATCCACGAAGGCATCAGCAGTCTAATGCTAGGTACACACCATACAATTTTGTGTTAGATAGATGGTTTGATAGATAATTTCCGTCATGTCCGATATTATTTCCCATCATTTTTTCTGGTCGATTTTGTGAATGGAAATTGATAAGAAAAGATAAGAGAATCGAGCAGAAAATCGAGCAGAAAATTGATCAGACGGAAAATTGACCAAAAAAACGCATTGTTTGTACCTTGCTTTAAAGAGGTCCACACCACAGCCATTCTTCCCTAGCGATTAAAAAAGGACTACTGTGGGGGGGTAGGGAGAAAAAGAGTTGAACTTACCTAGGGGTTCTAATGGTCCCCCACAGACGTCCTGTGCCCGCGCAGTCTGTTTACAAAGTTGGAAACTCCAGAAGTAAACCAGAGTCGGGACCGGAGCATCAGTTAGTGGCTGCGTGGGCACAGGACATCTGTGGGGGACCATTAGAAGCCCCAGGTAAGTTCAACTCTTTTTCTATGGTTGTGAAGGGATTGCAGTCAGCCTGCTCCCCCCCCCCCCCCCCCACCCTTGCCTCATGATATTTACTGTGTCATAGCAGTTACCACACGAATTGTGGGGTGGAGAGATATGTTTTCCCTTGGGGGGACTGTGTACAGAAAAGAGTGGCAATGAGCTGCCACTGTTTACACAGCAGTCTTGGGGATCACTAAAAGCTCACAGCATTGTTTATAATACATTTTCTATTAAGTGCAGTACCTAAACTGTTGTAATGTGAAGTTTCTTTAAAGAGACACTTCAGCCAGAAAAAAAATGAGTTTTACTCACCTGGGGCTTCTACCAGCCCCCTGCAGCAGTCTTGTGCCCTCGCAGCCACTCACTCATCCTTTGGTCCCCCCGCTGCCAGCTAGTTTCGTTTTTGCCGACAGGCCCGTCAGGACTGGCCACGCGTAGCTTTTTCCGCATTCCCGACTGTAATTAGCGCTATTGTGGACCGCAACGCGTACAAAAATAAGCGTTGCCGCATTACGCATGCATAGATATGCGGCAACGTGTATTTTTGTACGCGTTGCGGCCCGCAATAGCACTAATTGCAGTCGGGAATGCGGAAAAAGCTACGTGGCCAGTCCTGACGGGCCTGTCGGCAAAAACGAAACTAGATGGCAGCTGGGGACCAGAGGATTAGTGAGTGGCTGCGAGGGCACAGGACTGCTGCAGGGGGCTGGTAGAAGCCCCAGGAGAGTAAAACTCATTTTTTTTTCTGGCTTAAGGTTCACTTTAAGTAAACTTTGATATCTTTAGTGGGCAGTCACGCTTAGCCTAAGGCGCACTATGCAAATTTTAAATAGTTTTCGAGCTCCTCTACTATCCCAGAGTCTTAGGTCTGACCTTGGTTTCTGTTTTGGATAAATCAGAACAGATTGATCACTCCAGGTGACATTGTCACTGAGCTGCCACATGTCACCGCGTCATCAAGTCAGCAAGCCGATGATGTGGAAACTGTTATTAACTGTAATAACGCTACTTGTTAGTACGCCAGTGACAGGTGACAACTATGTCCCACACTGGTGCAGGCGAAGAAAAGGAAGCTGGAGGGGGAGAAGAAAGAGGAAGAAAGCAAATTTGACTAAGACAACAGAACAGCCACCATTCACCTGACATGCACTCTAGCTTATCATAAAAAACAGTGTTGCCACAAGGAGTATATATAGGAGTAATGGTGATGGTAAACAGCTCATTTACAAATATAAAGGTAATGGATTCCCGTAAAAATGTATTACAGCATAAACAACATCCTAAATATTTAACAAAATCATTCCGAAGTCGATTTATAGCTTGAGAAGCTAGAATAGATTGTTTTAACCCCCGCACGGATGGGGTGTATTCTCTGCTGCTGCAGAACTGATGGAGTTGATCCAGGGTTTTGGCAATGGCTTTATTTGATTTACATCTAGCGTTAGGTAAAAGAGTTACTTATACTTGG
Source organism: Hyperolius riggenbachi (assembly GCF_040937935.1). NCBI lineage: Eukaryota > Metazoa > Chordata > Amphibia > Anura > Hyperoliidae > Hyperolius > Hyperolius riggenbachi. Next base: position 275,932,089 of record NC_090651.1, read on the forward strand.
TTGTATTTTTATTTCCGTCGTTAAAAGAAAAGCGCACACAGACAAATTGGTAGCCGTAGGCATGCTATTTTTTTCAGCTAAGCCAGCTGTTATCGACTCATTTAGACAACCAATGACACCCAAAATGATACTAATCGAGTTGAATAACATCTATTTGTTATTAACCTGATCCACTGCTATGGAGTTATTTAGACAAATGTCAGGTCAATGACGTGTAGCCATGGAGCCTATGAGAGCCGAACGCTCTCTTGTGCCCCAGGGGGACAGCCGTGTCACACGGCTGACCCCAGTACAGCGCTGCTGCAGATTGCAGTGCTGTACTAAGTAAAAAGATGGCTAACAGTCTCCGAGCAGCAATCGCCGCTGGGAGACTGAAGGCGGAAGCAGGAGATGCATGCGCAGCCTGCACGCGATTTCCTGCAAACTGAAGCCCCAGGACTTTACGCCGATCGGCGTTAGGCGGTCCTGGGGCTGCCGCCGCGGCCACGCCCATTGGCGTGATGCAGACGGCAAGCAGTTAAAGGGGCAGCATAGTGATAAATAGTAGAATGCAATAAATTATTCAGAATACTCACTTCTATGTTACTTATTCTGTTGTAAGCAACGGAAACACTTCCTATATCTATATATTGCTGTATATAAGTATGTAGCCCTGCCCTTACAGTAATGCTTAGCATAGGCTGTTTAGCTACGTTGAATCCCCCTCCCCCGGGAAACCAGGTATTACTTGTGCTGGCTTCGGAACATTGGGCATACAATCATTCCCCAGCGAAGCACCTGACAGGACTAAAGATGTTGCCGTCTGTGATAAATTTCAGAATGTAAATCATGGTGAGGAACAATTTTTTTTTTTACAATGGAAAAACACTGATTAAATGCTTTATAAAAGAATATTGTAAAAATAAGCAATTTTATTTATTATGCTTTTTCACTTCATTTCCTCTTTAACTATTGGTTCCAGCTTTTGGAAGCAAATCCATCTGTTACTCTGTTTTCTTTTTATACTGTAAATTGTTATATTGCTTATTTCTATATGAGGGACAAACAGTGATAATAGAAAGGGCTCTTTACACACCTGGCCTAAATGAGCAGGAGACACTCATTTGGCTGTTTCTACAAGTTATATATTGGAATATTTGTTTTATAATCACAGTAAAAGGAAGCAATCTGAAATACCATGTGTAAATAACCCCTGCAATGTTCAGAGCTGTAGAGCAGAGGTAGCTTTTTAAAGTAGAATTTTCTTATAGTGTCCATATTCAAGTTTCCTAATACCTTTCTGATTGTTTAACATAGATTAAATCAAATTGCAACTGATGAAGTGTGAACTGTTTATAGACTTTGAATCAAAGCACTTTACAGCGTGTAACAGTGTCCGCTATAACATCAGTGGGAAAGCATGCTAAAGATCACAAGTAAACTTGTAAAACAAATTAAAGATTTTTAATACACGGTTCTCAATGCGGTATAATAATTAGAAAACTTTATAATTACAACACCTGTGTTGCTTCTATACCAGCAACATAGATGTTGCATGTATAACACAAGTTACGCTATTTGCGCAACACACTACAGCCTGGTAAATCTTACGAGCACTACCTGGGCTGCTGTGCACAAAGAATGAACTGAGGTTTTGTGAAGTATACTCAAAAACTCAGATCTGCACACAACCTTCTTTTGTCCTCCTCTAGAATCACCTCCTCGCATCCACGTACAGGGGTGCTCGGATATCTCTTTTTAAAATCCAAATTGATTCGCATCCGTATACCCAGATGTCTGGATCTGAATCGGATATCCGAATCCGAACTTTTTGGTATCCGAGTAAACTCGGATATCCGAACCCAATATCCGGCCGGATTTGGATATCCGGATAGAAAACCGGAAATGACCTGAAAATGGATTAAAATGCTCCCAAAAGTCTCTGCAAATAGCAAAAACACCTTTCGGAGGTCTCTCTCTCTCTCTCTCTCTCTTGGCCTGGTTGCCTTCGAAAGGGATTTTTGCCATTGAAGGTGATTTTGGCTTCTGCTTGGATATCTGAACTAACTAACTAACTAACCCGGATTTCGGATTTCAGATGGGAAATCTGAGTTTGCTCGGATAGTCTATTCGGATTTTAAAAAATACAAAATTCAAAGTTCGCATAGTGGAAAAAGTTCGGATTATCTGAGTAGTCCGAAATCTTGCTGAGCACCACTGTTCACGTATACAAAATTTCATACGTGCCTCACCCCTCCTCTGGAATGTCCTTCCACAACTTTCCAACCTTTCATTTCAAA